>NC_053493.1:287862550-288047550 GCF_905171775.1 Rana temporaria | reverse complement strand
ATCCTCAGCAGAGTTCTTTGCCATGCTGAACTTCCAGTGACCAGTATGACAGAGTGAGAACGATAATGCCAAATTTAACACACCTGCTCCCCCATTCACACCTGAGATCTTGTAACACTAATAAGGTCACATGACACCGGGAAGAGAAAATGGCTACCTGGGCCCAATTTGGACATTTTCACTTAGGGGTGTACTCACTTTTGTTGCCATTGGTTTAGACATTCATGGCTGTGTGTTGAGTTATTTTGAGAAGACAGGGAATTTACACTGTTATACAAGATGTACACTTACTACTTTACATTGAAGCATAGTGTAATTTCGTCAATGTTGAGAAAATATTAACAAAAATGTGAGCGGTGTACTCACTTTTGAGAGATACTGTGTGCATAATTTATATTATATATATATATATATATATATATATATATATATATATATATATATATATATATATATATATATATTATATATATATACACACACACACACACATATACACACACACACACACACACTATTACCAAAAGTATTGTTGCCGCCTGCCTTTACACACATGAAATTTCATGGCATCCCAGGGGTCACTATTGAGTTGGCCCACCCTTTGCAGCTATAACAGCTTCAACTCTTCTGGAAAGGCTGTCCGTAAGGTTGAGGAGTGTGTCTATGGGAATATATGACCACTTCTTCCAGTGTGAGGTCAGGCACTGATGTGGACAAAAAGCCCTGGCTCGCAGTCTCAGCTCCAATTCATCAGTGGCTATATCAATCAGTTGCAGCCACTGTTTGGGTATTCTGACAGCTGCGGGAGCTGGCTGTCAGAATAAAATAGTCATCAGCAGTGTTAATTTTGTCAGCAAATTACGATTTTGTTCTAGTCTTTTGACTAAAATGGCATTTTAGTTTTAGTCCCATTTTATTCTTCTGCAATTGTTTTATTGTAGTCGTATTTAGTTGACTAAATCTCCAGTACATTTTAGTCAATTAAAACTCATTTTAGTCATTTAAAATCCACTAAGTGTAGTTAAATTGTAATGCATGATTTAAGCATTTCTCAGACCAGTGTTAATTTTGACGTCAAATTTTAATTTAGTTTTAGTTGTATTTTAGTCACCTCAATAGTTTTATTTTAATAGTAAAATAGTATTAATTTAGTAGACGAAAATGTTTTTGTCGACAAAATTTACACTGGTCAACAGAGTCTTATGCCTCGTACACACGGACGGTCCGACAGGCTTTTTTTCCCCTCGGAAAGTCCGGCCGTGTGTAGCCTCCATCTGACTTTTTTTTGTCCGAAGTCCGACGGACCCAAGATAGAGAACCTGTTCTATTTCTTTCCGTCGGACTTCCGACGGACTTTTGCACGGTCAAAAGTCTGACCGTGTGTATGAGGCATTACAGTGTATGGACAGCTTTAATAAAATTTGTGTTTAGCATTTAGCATTTCTGGCAGTTTGATACACACTGTGAGCCATCTTGGGTAAGAAAGCAATGCAGTCCATTGAGGAATACAGAAAGCACATAAATACAGCAGCGGCACATTCATTTCACACTCAGGATGAGGAAATCTGTCCAAACAGATTTCTTGCATGAAGAAGTGATATGATGAGTAAGAAAAAAATGCAGCTAGGGTTTCAGATAAGAATACTGTTACCAACAAGAGTAAGCTTGTGTCTGGTTTCCAAGATAATAGTGGAGGATTAAATGTACACAACTATAGCATGGTGTGACTATAGGCCGCTATAAAGTGTCATGGGCGGACCAAAAACTTGCCTTAAAATAAAAGGCAATCTACACAAATGTTCTTAAAAAAAAACACTTCATGCAATCTAAGTCCACTTAATTTTCCTGTAACGCTATTGTAAATCCTTACATGTACCCAGTGCAGTGCCCAGCTTCAGGTGATACACAGATGAAATAAATCCTCCTACGCAAGTTGTACCCAATTATCTGCAGGGTGTCTTCTCTACAGCTCTTCAACGTGCACAAGTTATACATCAGGGGGTGGGGAGCTTAAGTTATACTCTAACTCTCAGTAAGGGAGAGCTTTGACAGCACAGCACACAGACAGAGCCGAGGCTGTCAATCACTCGTTGCGTACTGGAGCTTCTTCCCCGTAATCTTCATCTCCTGGTGTCACAAAAACCTGTTAATCCTCATACACACGATCTGATTTTCCAACGGGAATTGTGTGATGACAGGCTGTTGTCGGAAAATCCGACCGCTTGTATGCTCCATCGGACAATTGTCAGATTTTCCACCAACAAATGTTGGGTAGCATGCTTTAAAATTTTCCGACAACAAATTTGTGTTGTCGGATTATCCCATCTGGTTTACAGAAGTCCTTTGGACAAAATTCCAAAGTAAAAACATGCATGCTCAGAAGCAATGCTAACCATAACACAACATTAGCAAAAGTTGCCCAAAGGGTGGCGCTTAAGAGCTGAAAAACAATGTTTTGTGTTTGTTGGCCGACAATTCGTTGCAGTTTGTATGCAAGACAAGTTCATGGCCAACACCCTTCGGACAAAAGTCCTACGCTTTGTCTGCGTAAAATCCGATCGTGTGTACCAGCGGAGTTCCACCCTAAAGTGGAAATTTTGCTCATCCGATTTCCCCCCCCCCCCCTCCAGCGCCACAATTGGCACTTTTCGGGGGGAGGGGTGACATGATACGTGACAGGTATTGTTTCCCACTTCCGGGAGTCGGGGGCCGCGGCCCGTGATGTCACTGCGGGGCTTCTTCCTCCTCCCCGGTTGCCGGACCAATAGGAGAGAGAAGCGAGGTCTGATCATCAGCGCAGACACCCCCCCCCCCCCCCCCATCAGGAGGGCAGCCGGTCGGTTTTCCTCTACTCAAGCCTGTCAGAGGTGGAGGAAAAGCCGATAAACGGCTCTATCTGTTTACACTGTGATCAGCTGTGAGTGGACAAAGCTGATCACATGATAAAGAGCCTACGTCATAGAAGCACACAGTGAATGCATAAGTAGGTCGCGCCTGCATATGAAAAACAGCATTCAAACCACACATGAGGCATCTTCGCGAAGAGCAATAATTCTAGCACTAGACTTTCTCTGTAACTCTTAACAGGAAACCTGTAAAAAGATTTAAAGCAGCGCCTATGGAGATTTTTTTAAGGACCAAAAGTTTGGTGCCATTCAATGAGTAATGCGCAATTTTAAAGCGCGACATGTTGGTTATCTATTTTCTCTGCGTAAAGTCATCTTTCACATTATACAAAAAAATTGGGCTAACCTTTAGGTTTTTTTTTAGTTTTTTCGTTCTGCCTAGTCCTCTCCTGATAGACGGAACATAACCCTACTGTCAATAATATTTGGAGCTGTGTCTGTCCATGAACGAAAGAGAAAAAAAAATTCACAAACAAATCACGTTTGAAAAATTGCTGCACAAATACCGTGTGACATAAAAAATTGCAACGATTGCCATTTTTTCCCCCAAGGGTCTCTGCTTAAAAAAAAAAAAAAAAAAAAACATACCGGTACATAATGTTTGGGGGTTCACAGTAATTTTCTAGGAAAGAAGTGTCAGAATAGGCCCGGGCTGGAATTTGGTTCAACTGCATTTTCTCATCTATCTGCTCTTCGCCCTTAGGGTTTTATCAATCTATGTGCATTCCATTCTATTTTCTTGACCAAAAACACAGAACATGTGACAGGAAAATTCCCCGATACCAAAACATGTCACAAAATACGTCACCCATGCAAATTACCACCATTGTACAAAACCAAATGCATAAAAACATCAAATACCTTCATGACGTTCTTATATGAATGACGAAATTCGGGGATTTTTTTCTCACTAGCATCTTCATCTTCCTCATCCAGAGCATCATATCCTTCATCGGTGCTGCCATCAGTCTCATCGATATTCGTCATGTTGTCTATTAGGCGCTCCAGGGGAGGACTAAGCTCCCTCTCCTCATTGTCCTTCAAGCCATAATCTAGTGCTTTGTAGATTATAATTCCTAGCGATACAATGACCTGGAAGAGACAAAAATGCACACATGACAAAGTGATCCTTCCAAAAATGAATACGTCTGAGAAAACATGTTTACATACTCAGTGATTTTGCCAAGAATTATTTAGTCCTACATTAGAAAATATCTACTGGAAAATGTACAATCACATATTACATTTCACATAGTATTTTAAATTATCCTCAGCCTACTCTTATTATTTGAATGATATTGAACTTTGTGACGATCCCCACATATTTACTTCCTTGGATCCTGTGGCACGTATTCACTTTGCCCGCTTTAGGCCAAGATTACCCACTTAGCACCAGCCCATATTCTACTGTGGACAAGCGCCCACTGTTGACAAAGCCTACTTCCGGGTTTAGGGAGCGGGCATGCACGCCGCCCGGCTCTTGCTGTGATCGTACATAGTGGCAGCCTGTCAGCAAGTCCCGACCGATGATTCACAGCCGGGGTCTAAATTCACAGCCGAGAGCTCTGTGTTGATATTCAACACAGAGCTCTGTACACAGGGAACGATCTCCGTTTCTCATCCCTGCAAAGATGCACACTTTACACATAGTTAGGCACATATTTAACTCCTTGATCGCCCTAGATGTTAACCCCTTCCCAGCCAGTGTCATTAGTACAGTGCATATTATTAGTACTGAACATTGTATTAGGGTCACTGGTGACGTCAGTGGCAGTTCGTTCCCCCCCCCCCCCCAGCATCAGTTAGTGTCAGATTTCTCGTCACACTATCGCAGTCCCATTATAAATCACTAATCGCCAACATTAGTAGCATAATTTAAAAAAATAAAATATTTACCATAGTTTCAGGATGGATAAAAATCACTAAGCTCCATTTCATGCTGAATAAACTAAATTATTAATGTATCTTAACCACTTAAGACCCGGACCAATATGCAGGTTAAGGACCTGGCCCCTTTTTGCGATTCAGCACTGCGTCGCTTTAACTAACAATTGCGCGGTCGTGCGACGTGGCTCCCAAACAAAATTGGCGTATTTTTTTCCCATAAATAGAGCTTTCTTTTGGTGGTATTTTATCACCTCTGCGGTTTTTAGTTTTTGCACTATAAACAAAAATAGAGCGACAATTTTGAAAAAAATGAATATTTTTTACTTTTTGCTATAATAAATATCTCCCAAAAATATATAAAAAAAATGTTTTCCTTAGTTTAGGCCGATTACGTATTCTTCTACATATTTTTCGTAAAAAAAAAAAAAAAAAAACGCAATAAGCGTTTATTGATTGGTTTGCGCAAAATTATAGCGTTTACAAAATAGGGGGTATTTTTATTAATATTTTTTTATTTTTACTAGTAATGGCGGCGATCAGCGATTTTTTTACGGTACTGCGACATTATGGCAGACACTTCGGACATTTTTGACACATTTTTAGTTTACACAGCTCCCGGTCCCCGCTCTGTAACGCGCGATCGCGTGTGCCCGGTGACGATCGCGCACGGGAGTCGGCCCCTAGTGGCCTGCGCGAGAGCCAACGTATAGCTACGGGCTCTCGCGCAGGGGAGCCGACCTGCCGCCGCAAAATGACGGCGGCTGGTCGGCAAGTAGTTAAAGGCTATTATCCATTTAATCGAAACAATAATCGGCCAACTAATCAATTATGAAAATAATCGTTAGTTGCAGCCCTAATGTGAATATATTCACTCTTTCCATCTCACCCCCAAGATGGACTACACATCTACCTGCAGACACATTCAGCTACATGGGAATTGCAGTACACAGCGCAGAGCATGTGACCAGAAATAACGCAACTGCTCACTATACGCGAGATGTGAAGTGCATTGATGGAGAATAGGGAGCAAGCATATTACAGAAAAGAAGCCTGAAAGCTACGGTAAGACTTTAAAAAAAAAACAACAACAACACACACACATCAGAGCCATGGTATATTCATATTTAAGATGGCGAATGTTAATTTTTTTTTTTTTTTTTTTTTTTGGAGGATAAGATTAGTGTCACTTTAAATTGAACGTTTTCAACCAGATGAAGTGATTACCCAATTTCTATTGTGCACCTGCAGAGACCACTTGGTGATGATCATCCGAGTTAATAGCAATTGACAGGTTTAAAAACCTTGCCAGATTGCTTCGCTACTCAATAAGCTTGAGCAGTTAGTACAACTCCTCCTCCCCTCTACATAAATTAAAATAGTTTAAATAATTAGGAGCAGCATGCCATGCCAATCTGTAATTTCTAAAGGCAGCAATAGATTTTCTTGTATTTAGAGACACATTGATTTTACTAAAACTGGGAGAGTGTAAAATCTGGTGCAGCTGCGCATGGTAGCCAATCAGCTTCTTACTTAAGCTTGTTCAATTAAAGTAGTAGTAAACTTTAGGCATGAAATATGAACAAAGCATATCCCATTGAAGTGTGTCCTTGCCACTAAGTGTCATTTCTGTCTGCTGCTTCCTTCCTCTTCTATCAGCATGAGTCACTTCTGACAAGTTTTCCTGACACCAAGAGAAAAAGGGTGACGGGAGGGAGCTCCAGCACACAGCGTGTGATTCACAGCCTCAGCTGTGTTCCTGTATGAAAAAGTAAATCCACCCCACAAGCTTTCAAAAAGTTTATATTGAGTTTTTCAATAGGGAAATACCTACAGGGACAAGTTGACAAAATCATATTGTATGTAGGGAAATGGTACAGAGCAGATAAGTATAGAAGATTAGCCAACATGGGGCATTTGGAGCATTGTACCCATTTGTGTACATGGTACTTAAAAAACAGTCAATACAAGCCGAATAGAACAGTCTAAATTGCATGAAAAAGGACAATTTAGTAGTGATATTACAGTCATCGCTGATATCAAGCCAACTATTGTACCACCTAAAACTAATGTGAGGTAATTACTCATCATATTAAAGAAGTAAATGATGGCCGTCACCTCATTGCAGGATCTGATGTCCCAAGAGACAAAATGTTATCCAGTATAATTATATCTATATAATTAATAAAAGCCTTGTTCTGTTTTAAGCACCAGATCACCAAAAAGGAGTCTAAGAATGGAATCCGTGCAACTAAATTAATAAAGAGCATAGAGAACATAAACTGTAAGAAAAGATGAACCGAACAGCATGTTTTCTCCATTGAGAACTGTGATTAGGATGGGATATAATCATCAAGTCACTACAAGAAAAGCCACCCTTGGCGGCTGTAGGAAAGAATAGGTTTAAGTCCATATACAGATGTTTATTTTTTACTGCATGATATGTGCAAATGGTAAAACCGGCATCCACAGAAACTGTTGTCCTAGCTGATTCATAAGGCTGCTTTAAAATGGACGTGGATGCGTTTCTAAAGCATCAAAATACAAATAAAGCCCTGGGAATGCAGCCCTCAGCCATGCTAATGCAGCCCACATGTGGTTTCCTTATGAAGGTGGTTTGAGAAGGGACCTTGGCATCAAGTCTGCCCTGGGTGCAAGAATTGAGATGGAGGTATGTCACCCAACATCCTCCCATTGGCAGCCGTTTTGCCTTTACAACCACTTAAAAATAAAGCATAAAAAGGTCAAACTATTTTATTTAAGGTTGCTCCAGGTGTTTCCAGAAAATGGAAGGAGGATTCACCAGCCTAGTGCATTATCCCACAAAGTTATCAAAAATAAAAAATATATATTAAAAACTACTCACAAAAATGAGATGCAAATATGCTAAAAGTAGAACCCTATATGGTGCGCCCAGGCTCTGTAGACTGTATATTCCAGGACTTACAAGACACAGAATTGACCGCTTCCAACATACTTGCATCTCATGTTTGAGTAGATTTTAATACCGTATATACACTTGAGTATAAGCCGACCCGAATATAAGCCGAGGCACCTAATTTTACCACACAAAAACTGGGAAAACTTATTGACTCGAGTATAAGCCTAGGGTGTCCATCTGCATGCCTCACTGTGTCCATGTCCATGCCTCACTGTGCCCATGCCTAGACTGACGTTTAACATGGGAGACTATGGAAGGTGTGCCGACTTTGAAAATTCGGTGCTCCCCAGCCGTAGGTCCCCCAAACAGCAAACTTTGCACACTTTTAGAGGAGAACTGGGGGCTATATGTGTGCCGGCACTGGGTCCCTCAGCGTGGATGCAGGCTGGCTCTTGGGATAAGTTATGCAAGTATCAAAATACCTTCATGGCTTGGAGAATTGGACAATCCTAGGCAGACCACATTTGCATGCAAATCAACAAACCATCCTGAACAGACATCCATAGGTAACCCTTGTGAAGGGTGGCTGACCTCTTTTACAAAGTGACAGATACCATTTGCATGCAGACTGTCCGCATGTGATGATGAACTTCCAATGATAAAATAACTCAAATCCAACAATTTAAAGAACAGACATGGGGCAGTAAAAGCCTGGGTGAAAAGAACTATAGCAGGGGTCCCCAAATCCCGGGCTGTAGAACGGCACCCGTCCGAGGCCTGTTGATAGCTGGGTCGCACAGCAAGAAGTGAGCGGTGACCGCAGTCCAAACAGGACTATCATGAACCAAGGTTGCAGCTCAACTCCTGCTGTGCAGCTGTGCCATTTAGCCTGTGTGTCCTCTCCCGGGTCTCCTGCCCCACCGATAGTGTCATTCTATCAGCAAGGCAGGAAGGGCTGGAGATCTGGACAGAGAACGGGTGTCTTTACATATTAAGAAGCAGGTAAATCACCTCGAGAAAAGGAGGTTATGCTTCTGAATCCTGCACATGATCAGGGGCAAGAAAGGAGACATAACATTTCTGGAAACCCAAGCGGTTTCTAAATAATTCAGATTAAGTGGCAGAAAAATCTGTTGTCAGGCAGTCAGAACCTGCAACCATCTTACTGTCTGATCGATCAGACAATCCTGCCTTGCTTCTGCTAAACCTTGAACTCCTTTTTCCTCCCAATTACTTCCTATTTAAGCAATGCCTTTGCACGTCCTGTTTGCCCGATTATTGTGCTCTCTAGCCTATACATCACTCCTGCTGTCGTCCGTATCTCTTCTACAACTTGTTACTGACCTTGGGATTGTTCCACTACACTTCTGCTTAATCCCAATCTGTGACCACTTGTTAACAACCTTTGACTTGTTGACCGACTACGCTTCTGCTTGATCCCCACCTGCTATACCAGCTGCTGGACCCTGGCTTGCTCATATCCTGGTGAGGCTGAGGTTCACAACCTGGTACTAACATGCAGCAAAACCCATCTCCAATATCAGGAGCTCTGGTGAACATCAGTTAGTGCTTAGACTCCACGCCTCGTGTGAGCCCATGTCATCCACCAGGGTGACCTGCTGTTAAACTCATCCAGCTGGGCAGAAGAATCCTCTCTACTGCTTTAGCTACTGGCCTTCGAGGCTGACCATTGACTGTGACAGGCTGGCTGCATATGCCAGAGAGGGAGCTAAAGTATAGGAATAGTGTCATAATAGGACATACCACGGGACAAGGGAAACGTTATCATGCCGAGCGGTTACACATGCAGCTTACACATGCACTTGCAAATGCGTGCAACTAAACCTCTGTTTTTAAACGCACACAGTTAGGTGAATTTGGTTGGTCGCCGATTGGTCGGTAAGTTTGAGCCTGGATATTCTATGTTTTTGTATGTATATCCGCCCTTTCCAGCGCTCCTTATTGTGAAGACCAGTCATAGGTAGGGGCAGTGACTTTTGTTTGTTGTATTTATGTCATTGTGGTCAGCAGCTGAGTGTGCTCCTGCCCCTTTAATGAGGGCTGGGCTACCTCTAGTCACCTGCCCCTTATCTATCCATCAGCAGTCATGTGCTCCTACTGAGGAGACTTAAAATGCAATGTTATAATTAGGACTGCAGTATACAGAGCACCTTTCCAGCGGTGTTTGGCTGGTATGGTCTATGATCCTGATACTTTATTCAAAAAAATGGAAATAATCGCTCAACGCTGAAGTGTTATATGATCTAATGGTCGAAACCGTGAATATGTAAAAGCAGCTGCCAATAGACACACAGCGTTGCAGACCGATTTATTTTTGTGAATGACATCGCTGGTCTCCAGAGAATCTTCCTGCCAGAGATGGGAGCCATCTCTGAGGTAGTTAACTGTCCAACCATGCTGTTTAGCAACTGAGGGACAGATTTGAACAGAACCTAGTGCTATATGCGCGTGGCCCCCTGAGGTAATAAAATGTATTTTAATACTGCAAGACATTTTATATTGGCAGGCGATCTTTCTACCCAAAAATATAAATATGAACTGTTCTTTCGAGAGACTTGATTTTTTGCCTCAATACCCTACCTTTCAGTTAGACGACGATAATGGATTGAATGCATCAGCTATAGTGAAATGTAAAAAATGTACGAAAGTTCCTAGTCTAAAAATGTGATGGCTCAAAGTCAGATGATCTGCCTCGTGAAAAAGGCGTTGTCCGTTTGCAACACTTGTTACTGTAAAAAAAATTATATAACTTTTCATTTACACAATTGAATCGTTCAGAGCTGCCCTCAGGAAGAACATGAAGACATTCGCACAGTGAATCCCGTGGTTAAAGAGCGTGTATGTACTGGTCATATGTATGACAGATTGGAGCACTACCGTTTTGTCTGGGTAGTTCTTTCTTATTGCATTTTTTTTATTTAAAGCATGAAAAGATAAGGAAGCAACTTAGAATAAGTCTGTGACTTGCCTTAGGGTGCATGAGTAAAGATTGCAACAGAGAATATATGTATGTGGGGAATGACTGCACTCCTCTTACCAAATTCTTAAAATTATGTATATTCTGACCAAAATAGAATTAAAGTTGGAGAACAACATACAAGCAGAGCTTTTTAGAGAGTCATACCAAGTTTTTTTCAGAAATGTTATAATCAAGTGGAAAAATAATCAGCATGCTCACCACCCACAATAATATAATATCTCTGGGCTGTATGGACACTGACTTAAGTCTCCTCTGGCAGCGCCAAGCTCACTGGTGGGTTGCATTAAAAACAGAACAGGACCAATAGTGCTCTCTGTACAACACTCTTATTTTAAAACTTACATTTAAAAAGCACCAATGGGCTACGAATCAAGCATATCATAAACATTGGCACATTAAACATTTTCCTCCATTCCACGCAGCTCCAATTTTCCCAGATATCACATCAACAACATAAACACGGCTCATGCTCCTATATGCATTATGCTCAATAAAAACGGAGCTTCATCAGTAGGGCATTTCATAAAACTATCATAAAAAACAATGGCATTTGGATTCAATAAGATATATAGATAACATGCAAGCTAAACAAATGTGATCCTATTTAAAACCAAAGTTTTTTTTCTAATTGTTAAAAATACATGCTTGCACCTATGGACAACCAAGATCACTGGTGGCAAGTCTTGATGTCATGACAGGAAATTGTGTGACATTACCAGATTGCAGGCTCAAAATTTGCCACCTTGGTAATAATAGCATATGGGCCAACAGGGAACAAGGAAAAGCATTAAACAATTCCAGCACCAATAGGCATCAGAGCAGCATGCCTGTAGGGCAGTACAATATGTCAGCCAACCATGTAAGAAAGGGAGCATGTTGCCATGCAGAAGACAAGCACGCACGGGCAGCAGTCAAAATTCTGCTTTAAAGCGCTCGCCTTCTAAGGTCTAGTACTGCTTGCCTTGTTTTAAGCCGGTCATACACATACATAACTGAAATTTTCCCACTTGTCATGGGATTGCCAGGGCCCGGCTCGAACCCTGAACCAAATCATTCTCTTACAAAGCAGTGTTTTGCTGAAGGGGGACCGAGCTGCTTAACTAAAGCCTAGTACACACCACTGGTTGGAGCCACTGTACTGACAATTCGATGTTAGCACAGCAATCCCTCCAGCTGTTCTATTGTGCTCTGACAGGGGGACACTCCCGCTGAAAGCGATGATCAGGAGCCAGTCGGCTGCTGGTTTTCCAGCATTCTCATCCAAGTCGGACAAATGGCCGGCTTCTGTCGGACTGGCTGCCATTTACAGGGGCCGAATAATCGGGCAGTTTTATTGAGCCGAGCGATGTTACCAGACATTCGGCCCATGTGTACTAGGCTTTAGGTGTAGTGTGCACAAACAAGCCCTCAAAGAACCAAAAGAATGAATTTACCACCAGGGATACACAATTAACATGAAGACACAAAGGCAATAATACATTAACTACAGAAAAAAAATATGCAGAGTGGTTTGTCTGGCTACATTCAGTGGTAATATGACTCATGAAACACTGTCACTAATCGCCTGAAGGCTTTAAATCGATTTTGACATATGCTTAAACTTAAATGAACAGATGGGATTAGCTCAAAAATTTTTGTAAATCACGTTGGAAGCTGAATCCCTTCTGCCTTAACCAAATCACCCTAACTGCAAAAAAAAATAAAAAATATGTATACAAAGGCATGATAAAAAGGTACCAGTATAGCATCACTGCTTTGTTACAAAGCATAACTCTCTAAATCCAATTAAAACTGCCAATATAGATTACGTCTGGTACATTTTTGTATTGCATATTTATATTGGTCCAACTTGCAGAACTCACAATAAACCACTGGGGAAGTCGACTACTCGGGATGAACCGCTGAAGAGTGATAGCCACAATCGTTCAGGTTGTACTAAGGTTGTATGGGAGAGGCTTCCCCACTGCACACCAACCACAGGGGTTGCTCACTTATAGAACGCTCTGTATTTTTTCCCAATAAATACAAGGTGGCCAATGGCAGAGGGCATGGGAAGAGATTGGCATAGTGGACATGGCTCAAGAGCACAAATAACACAGGGCACCACACAAAACAAAAACAAGAAACAAATTCATGGATGCAAATGATTGAAGCTTGGAAAAAAATAAAATAAAAAACACAAAAATAGGTTCACATGAAAACAAAATTTCAGAAACACATCAAAACTGCCTGGAAGTGTGTGAATGGGGTACATTTTATGGCAATGAATTATTCCACCCATAATCTCTGAGTACCAATACTACTCAAAGAGGTTACTGAATCCTGGAAACTAAGAAGCTGCAGACTAATGAATGTTGGGTGTCCACAATCCGGAAGAGCAGAAGTCATCCAATTACAGAAAACCAAACTGACAAACGCACACTGCTGATTTTTATTATGAACCTTTGCCATGTACTGGTATAGCAGGTTCATATATATGTAGAGTCAGCTATGTTGCATTTACAGGGTGGATTGCCCTCCAGCACTAAACTGTCATCCCAAAACGACATGATAAATAGTCAATTCAGGACAGACAGCATTGCTCTTGGGTTGCCTTCTAGCACTAAATAAACAGAATTTTACATCAGAAAGAGCTCCATAAAGAAAACACATGAATTACCATACAAACTATATGCTTCGCTATAGAACGCTTCACAAGAATGTGAACAGTTGTGTTTGAATAACAGCGACTTTTCATTGTAAAAGTAATCTCTTCTCAGACTAAAGAAATGTTTCCACTGATCCGCAACAAAGATCAAACAGGAAAAACGATTAGAAAATACTTAGCATCAGCAGGGTTTTATCGTCATAAGACTTTCTCTGCAAAATTATACATATAATTAAGAAAAATTACCAGTACATACATTTAGATTTTACCATGGTGTCAAAGTAAGCGACACACAAGAAACTGCTGTAACAATTTTTGACTTCTCAAAGTAGACACCTTTTGTAGAGTGAACGACCGAACATAATTGTTTTCGACAAAGAAAATCAACTAGTGTTCAGAAAGTTTCTCTGGTCTTAAAACTGTTGTAGAAGTTCCCACAAACATGTTGCACTTCTAAAGTTACTTCCCCTTCACCATGTTGCCCTGTTTATCCAAAACCAGCTCAACAGGGTTCAAGCCTGAAAATTAGGCTGGACATTGGATATTTGTTTTGGGTCATTAGATAGCTGTAGGATGAACACCTGCCCAACTAGATGTAAACCAGATGGTATAGCTTTACAATTTTGTGGTAGGCCTTTGTTTGGGGTGCCACTGTGCAAGTCATTAAGTCTCGATCCAGTATATTAAAAATAAAAAATGCTTAAGAAAAGCCTTGGGCCATCAGGTTTCCTCAAAGACCAAAGAAAATTCCCATCTCAACTGAACGGCCAACCTGCAACCAACTGAATTGTTCTGTCAAACAGTATGCGTTAAAAAATAGGGGTTTAGTTTGCACGCATTTGCAAATACAAACATGAGCTGCAGAGCCACTTCATGGCACCCCAGTATTATCTGCAGTCCCAACTCTAAATTTTGAAGCACATGCATTGTAATAGATAGGCAGAGGGCAGATGAGCCTGGAAGGAGACCACCAGTCTTCAAAAGGCGCAGGGGCGTATTGAACACCCAGCATATATCACAATGGCAGCAAGGTGTCTAGTGCATCTGTCTTTTTTATGTAGGGCCCCTTTCACAATAGCAGACCGATCGGATCCACCTGTCAAGTATTTCAGGCGGAACCAGACTCTCCAGACTCCTTGAAGGAGCGGCTGGTGTAAACGGAAATGTGTCTGTTTACACCCGCTGACATCTGTTCCTGGCCACTAAAAACACACGTATGTGGATCCATTCCCCATTCGTCTGCTGGATCAGATGGCAGCCTGGTGTAAACAGACAGGAGGTCAGCTTACATCCGACCGCCCATAGAGGAGAGCAGCGTTTGACATATTCCCTGCTGAGAAGGTGGACAGAGCCCGCCGCCATGTGGAAGTGACCTAACACCAAAGAAACCATCCTTTCAGCTACTCAACAGTGTACTAAAACTTTGAGTTATGAACCAAAGATTGAAAATCTTTGCTTCATTTGGTAGTCTTCAGTAGCCCACTCTTGCTGGTTCCTGCAATAATCAAGTCTCCTCTTCCAATTTTGCAATTTGGGCAACGTCTTTCCAACAGTCATTTTCCCAATCAAACCTGTAGCCAAGACCCCTTCGACACTGGAGCGATTTGCAGGTGCTATTGCGCTAAAAATAGAGCCTGCAAACCGACCCTAAACAGCTGCTGCTGTGTCTTTAGTGTGAAACCCCCCGAGGGCTTTCACACTAAAGGGGTGGCATCTTTGAAGTGGTGAAGGAGCGGTGTGTGTACTGCTCCCGCCCACTAAAATCAATGGGACACAGCGGCTATACCGCCGGCAATGCGCCTCTGCAGAGGCGCTTTGCGGTGGTATTTAACCCTTTCTCGGCCGCTAGCGGGGGTTAAAACCGCCCCGCTAGTGGCCGACTAGCGCCTCGAAATTGGCAGTAAAGCACCGATAAAAATAGCGGCGCTTTACCGCCGACGCCGCCCCAGGGTGAAAGGGGCCTTAAAGTATTTTTCCCCACAACTGAAAAAAGGGACTTGTCTACTTTTCCCACTATTATGCTATGCTTGAAGCTGTTAGGAGGTAATTTATTGTTAAATTATACATTTTGTGTTTTCTTCCAGGTTCATTTTAGGTGCCGAAGTGTTTGGGTGAATGGATTAATTGCTGGGTAATTATTTGTGTTAAGAGAAACCAAACCTTGGAAGTAGTGCCAAGAAAAAGGCAACCAGAGGGCAAAGAACTAGTTACCTGTATTGTCTGTGGTTTCTGTACAGCTTCTCCTTTCCCTAATACACTCCAGGAAGTGCACTGATAATTTGGTATTTCTGAGTGTGCCCTATAACATAGCACACTGTTGGCATTCTGTCCCACTTTAGGAGTCCGTTTAAAAGTTAGTTCACCTTTGCAGAATAAATGAAAAGGTGAAGTAAAACCCTGTAACTTCCCTCCATGCTCCTAGTCCTCGATGCACTTCTCTTCATGGGTGATACATTTTCACCATACACATAGCCTAATGCATCAGTCGTAGGGTTTGAAAACCAGGCTGTTCCTCTTCTTTCCCTAGGAATGCCGGAGAACCGCTCTAATCTGTCTTGGCACAAAATTGCCCAAGCACACGTTCCTGAAAATGGCTATTCGGTAATAATGGCTGCTGTAATGCTCACAGGCTGGGAACCATAGAGAATCCAAGTGAAGAAATGTCACCAGCAAAAATTCCTCAAATAGGGTCCATAGCTTTATTTTCATGGTCACATGGTACACAAAAGGGAACATTTCAGAGCCACGCAGGGCCCCTTTTGTCAGGTAAGTGTGTTCACTTGACTGATGAAGGGGCCCTGCTTGGCTACGAAATTTTGCCTTCTGTGTGCTGGTGACATTTCTTCACCTGATCAGTCTTGGTGTCCCTAGGCAAGAGAAGGAAGAACACTGCCATTTTCAAACCCCCAGGACTGCTGCAAAGGGCTTTGTGGATGGTGAAACTATCACCCACTGAGGTTAGTGCAGCAAAGACCAGGGGGATGGGGCGAGTACAAGGTATCGATTCACATTTTTTCTGAAAAGGAGAACTTGGACTTCACGATTAAAAACTTTTTAAGGCCAGTTTTAGTGACAGGTTAGTGGCAAGGGATATTGTTGCATTCTTTTTTATCTTGACGTTGACAGCTCCGTCCCTGTACACACGATCAGGCTTCTGCCCAGCCAAACTCACATCGGAATTCCATCGGAGTAAAACAGAACATGTTCTCCATCTAAACCAATGGTATTACTCCGATAGGGCATACACACGGTCAGACTTTTTCCATCGGAAATTCCTATCGTGTGTACGGGGCTTAATAGGATTACTTTGCAGGCACTAAAAAGAAACATAAAAAAGAAGAAAAAAACAGTGCAGCGCTAGTGAATGATATTGTGCTCATATAAATTAATAATAAACAAAAAAAGTCATTCTGGAATAAACTGAAAATTTAGCCAGAATAGGAAAAAACATAAAAATGCAGATGGATATATGAAGAAAAAGTCTTAAAAAGCCACGAAACAAAGTTCATATGACTCTATCCAGTAATTTTCCTTGTGAAAGAGAAGTGGATTGTGCAGACAATGTGAAAGACTCTTGATTGATGTGAGGTAAGCTGTCACCAATACACCCGTGAGGAAGGATAAGATTGCCTGCTTACCAGATGAAAAGACTGTTTTGCATCAGTCTAATAGGGCCTGTGGGAAGTCTGGTCTCCCAATACCTTAGCCGTCAAGATAACCACGGTATAGCTCAGCATACAATCCGAAGAGTCATAAACCAAAAAAAAAGAGAAGAAGGACCTCTCATAGCGTATAACGTTTAAAAATAGAAGAGGGTTTAATAAAAATTGCACTTACAATTAGGCAATATAAATACAGCATGGATAGCAAAACGTCTCCGATCTCTTGTTCCGATGCTTCTCGCTACTCGGTCAGGAAAACACAGCCGGCGTTCAGGACGGAACGCGATGACGTCACGGCACCCTACGATCGTTTCGTCGCTAATGGACTTCAACGGGGGAGTAAGCCGGATGTTGACGTCAGCGCGCTAGGTGTTTAAATACCCACGGGTTCCATGTTGGAAAACTCGGGGAGAGTCCTCATAGTGACTGAGGGCAAAATATTTGAGTAGCGAGAAATGGAAAAGTGTTCTAATCATGTTGTACATAACGTATTATATTAGTACAGAACGCGGGGGTGTTTAATAACTGGTAGCGGAGCATCGAATAATGAAAATAAGATCGGAGGTTAACAATATATGCAAAAAGATTGTATCATAAATTTGCATAATCATAAAAATCAATCTATATTTAATTAGAAAAGATCTATATCATAAAAATCATCTATATTTAATTAGAGAAGATCTATAAATTAATTTAAATTTTGATAATGATTATGATAATTAAAATTGGAATAAAAAAATTAATAAAAAAAAAAAAAAAAAAAAAAAAATTTTTTATTATGAATTATTTAAAAAGCAGTTTATATCCCAATCTACGTTAAGTCCGAACGGAATAAAAGATTTCATAGAAAAAATCCAGCGAGTTTCGAGCCTAGATATGGCCCGAACCATATTAGTACCACGCCAATGAGGACGAATGTTATCTATGGCAAAAAAACTTGTCCCCTTTAATTGTCTCCCATGGAATTTATCGTAATGTTTCGAGAGGTTATGTTTAGGGAACCCGCTTTTGATCCTGCCCACATGCTCACTAAGACGTATATGCAGTTCTCTCTTAGTACGGCCGATATATTGCTTTGAGCATGGACATTGAATCATGTAAACAACGTATTTTGTTGAGCAAGTCATAAATGAATCTATGTCATAAATTGTACCAGTAGCTGTTGATTGAAAATTAGTACATTTCCGTTCCCTAAAGGAATTTACCTTGCAGATATTACATCTGCGACATGGGAAAAAACCTTTAAGGGACTGGAAAAATGACATAGTTCTTGGTGGATCTATAGCATTTGGTGCAATTTTTAGCCTTAAAGCAGGTGCCCCCTTAAAAATCACGATTGGATTATCAGGGATAAGTGATCCAATAATCTTATCACTTTTAAGAATGTCCCAATGCTTTTTTAAGATTTTTTTAATTGAAAAATGCTGATTTGAATATTTGGTAGTTAGGGACCAGCTAAATTTTTCTGAAGGAATAGGGTTCTTACTACTGTTTTTTACCAATAAGGATTCTCTATCCATCTGTTCCACCTTTCTCATGGTTTCGTTAATCAAAACTTCTTGATATCCTTTAGTCAAAAATCTTTGTTTCAGAACGTGTGCTTGTTCATGGTAGTCCTTAATATCAGTGCAGTTCCTCCTTATGCGTTGAAATTGACCTTTAGGTACTGCGGCTAACCATGAGCTATGATGACAGCTTGTGACAGGAATAAAAGCGTTCCTATCTGTCTCTTTGAAGAACGTGTTGGTAATCAGTTTATCTTCTTTTACATAAATGTTTAGATCCAAAAAATGGATGTGGGAGGTGCTAATATCATATTGAAGAGAAAATAAGGCCTACATAAGGGGATTCTTAACAAAAAAGAACATGCCCATCTCATACCCATCACACCGCGAGTACCGGTGATATACTATTTACCTAAACTTCATAAAAGTTTAGTTAAACCCCCTGGCCGTCCAATTATAAGCGGAATAGATTCCGTCACGGCCAGGATAGGTAAATATGTAGATAGTTTTTTACAACCCTTAGTGAAATCGACTCCTGCTTTCCTTAGAGACACCACTGAAGTCTTGAATCTATTAAAAGAGGTCCAATGGAAGGATGGCTATATCCTTGCCACTGCTGATGTGGCTTCTTTATACACGGTTATCTCACATCAACATGGTCTGCAGGCAGTGGACTTTTACCTCCAGCAAGAATCTGATATACCACCCTTACAGAAGGAGTTTATTTTGGAGTTGTTAAGATTTGCAACTACACATAACTATTTTTGGTTCGGTGGTACCTTTTTTCTTCAGATCTGTGGCGTGGCGATGGGGGCTAAATTCGCCCCCAGCCTAGCCAATTTATTTATGGCTCATTGGGAACGAGAAGCTATTGATGATCAACCACCCTCACAATTACGACTTTGGAAACGCTATATAGATGACGTGTTAGTCATATGGGAGGGAGACACAACATCACTTGAGGAATTCTTTTTTAAATTAAATTCCAATACGAGGGGTATTTCTCTTCAATATGATATTAGCACCTCCCACATCCATTTTTTGGATCTAAACATTTATGTAAAAGAAGATAAACTGATTACCAACACGTTCTTCAAAGAGACAGATAGGAACGCTTTTATTCCTGTCACAAGCTGTCATCATAGCTCATGGTTAGCCGCAGTACCTAAAGGTCAATTTCAACGCATAAGGAGGAACTGCACTGATATTAAGGACTACCATGAACAAGCACACGTTCTGAAACAAAGATTTTTGACTAAAGGATATCAAGAAGTTTTGATTAACGAAACCATGAGAAAGGTGGAACAGATGGATAGAGAATCCTTATTGGTAAAAAACAGTAGTAAGAACCCTATTCCTTCAGAAAAATTTAGCTGGTCCCTAACTACCAAATATTCAAATCAGCATTTTTCAATTAAAAAAATCTTAAAAAAGCATTGGGACATTCTTAAAAGTGATAAGATTATTGGATCACTTATCCCTGATAATCCAATCGTGATTTTTAAGGGGGCACCTGCTTTAAGGCTAAAAATTGCACCAAATGCTATAGATCCACCAAGAACTATGTCATTTTTCCAGTCCCTTAAAGGTTTTTTCCCATGTCGCAGATGTAATATCTGCAAGGTAAATTCCTTTAGGGAACGGAAATGTACTAATTTTCAATCAACAGCTACTGGTACAATTTATGACATAGATTCATTTATGACTTGCTCAACAAAATACGTTGTTTACATGATTCAATGTCCATGCTCAAAGCAATATATCGGCCGTACTAAGAGAGAACTGCATATACGTCTTAGTGAGCATGTGGGCAGGATCAAAAGCGGGTTCCCTAAACATAACCTCTCGAAACATTACGATAAATTCCATGGGAGACAATTAAAGGGGACAAGTTTTTTTGCCATAGATAACATTCGTCCTCATTGGCGTGGTACTAATATGGTTCGGGCCATATCTAGGCTCGAAACTCGCTGGATTTTTTCTATGAAATCTTTTATTCCGTTCGGACTTAACGTAGATTGGGATATAAACTGCTTTTTAAATAATTCATAATAAAAATTTTTTTTTTTTTTTTTTTTTTTTTTTTTTTATTAATTTTTTTATTCCAATTTTAATTATCATAATCATTATCAAAATTTAAATTAATTTATAGATCTTCTCTAATTAAATATAGATGATTTTTATGATATAGATCTTTTCTAATTAAATATAGATTGATTTTTATGATTATGCAAATTTATGATACAATCTTTTTGCATATATTGTTAACCTCCGATCTTATTTTCATTATTCGATGCTCCGCTACCAGTTATTAAACACCCCCGCGTTCTGTACTAATATAATACGTTATGTACAACATGATTAGAACACTTTTCCATTTCTCGCTACTCAAATATTTTGCCCTCAGTCACTATGAGGACTCTCCCCGAGTTTTCCAACATGGAACCCGTGGGTATTTAAACACCTAGCGCGCTGACGTCAACATCCGGCTTACTCCCCCGTTGAAGTCCATTAGCGACGAAACGATCGTAGGGTGCCGTGACGTCATCGCGTTCCGTCCTGAACGCCGGCTGTGTTTTCCTGACCGAGTAGCGAGAAGCATCGGAACAAGAGATCGGAGACGTTTTGCTATCCATGCTGTATTTATATTGCCTAATTGTAAGTGCAATTTTTATTAAACCCTCTTCTATTTTTAAACGTTATACGCTATGAGAGGTCCTTCTTCTCTTTTTTTTTGGTTTATGACTCTTCGGATTGTATGCTGAGCTATACCGTGGTTATCTTGACGGCTAAGGTATTGGGAGACCAGACTTCCCACAGGCCCTATTAGACTGATGCAAAACAGTCTTTTCATCTGGTAAGCAGGCAATCTTATCCTTCCTCACGGGTGTATTGGTGACAGCTTACCTCACATCAATCAAGAGTCTTTCACATTGTCTGCACAATCCACTTCTCTTTCACAAGGAAAATTACTGGATAGAGTCATATGAACTTTGTTTCGTGGCTTTTTAAGACTTTTTCTTCATATATCCATCTGCATTTTTATGTTTTTTCCTATTCTGGCTAAATTTTCAGTTTATTCCAGAATGACTTTTTTTGTTTATTATTAATTTATATGAGCACAATATCATTCACTAGCGCTGCACTGTTTTTTTCTTCTTTTTTATGTTACCAAGTTGTTGTACACAATTTAGTGCTAGCAGCTATTTACATTTATAATTCAATATTTAATTTAGCGCAGCGTCAACCTTTTGGTTTTTGTTTATTACTAAAAAGAAACATACTAACTTAAAGTTTGACCTGCAAGAAGAGAATTTATTAGACAGTACGCAATAGTGTAAGTTTTTTTTTTTTGATGTTTCAGTATAACAGGACAAAAATAAAATAAAAAAAAACTCTACCCCTGCAGTTAAAAAGCATACAATTTTACCTAAAACGGCTATTAAAAAATAAAAAAAATCTGTTCTCTAAACTCTGATCAGTCCATCTCAAACAATGACATATCCCACTGCCAGGTAATAGCTGAGAAAGCATCCATTACTAATGTAGTGTCCATTGAAAGGCAAATGTGGTTATTCCCACAGAGCTTAAATAAGTGAGATGTCCGAATTAGAGTAATTCAAAGTGATTGCTCTCATTTAAGTCAGTCGGATAGCTTTCTCAGATAAAAGAAAATCCCAGCGGTGGCAGATTCTTTTTAGGCAGCCAAGAGATTCTAAACTCTATACCTTGGCAACCCAGCATGGTTGGTGGTTTTCTGAAATATCAATAAAAAAAATTATAAGTTGTAAAGCGTCTCTTCATTCAAACTGATATTTTTTGCACTGAATGGTCTGTAGTGGGTTACATCACTAACTGCTTACATCTGGGAAACCTGAATTTTGGCCAGCTGAAATTTGCTCAGTAGGTAGCCCAGTTGGCCACCCCTTCTGGCAGACATTATAAATTGAAGTAGTAGGGTGGAAAATTTGCAGCCGGAAAGAGGCCGTATCAGGGCCGGCTATCAAAATACAACAAGCACAGTGAGATTCGTCCATTTGCACAACTGAAGGATAATTAGTAAAAAATAAAAAAACTGTACAGCCAGGTTTACCATTAGACTTCCTTCTTTTAGGTCCGGTTCACACTCGATCATCCATGTCTTTATGGACCATGCTTTGTGCACTGGTATGCAGTCATGTTTGAATAGGAAGGGGTCATCCCCAAACTGTTCCCACAAAGTTGGAGCATGAATTTGTCCAAAATGTCTTGGTATGCTGACGCCTTAGTGATACTAAAGTCAAGGCTTTTTTTTTTTTTTTAAAACATGTTCTACTTACCTGCTCTGTGCAATGGTTTTGCACAGAGCAGCCCAGATCCTCCTCTTTTTGGGTCGCTCTTTGGCACTCCTGGCCCCTTTCTCCTGTTGAGTGCCCCCACAGCAAGAAGCTTATTATGGGGGAATCCGAGCCAAGCCGCAGCTCTGTGTGTCCATTCAGACACAGAGTAGCGGCCTGGCCTCCTCTCTCTCAGTCTCTCACTTACACTGACTGACAGCAGTGGGAGTCAATGACCCTTTGCTGCTATCTCAACCAATCAGGAGGGGAGACCCAGACAGCCGAGTCTCTTGTGCCATAGTCCTCGATCGAGATGGGCTCAGGTAAGTATATTATATATACATACACACCAAAAAAATGCAGCGCTTTTTTTTGTATATATGTTTTTACAGATTATGGGATTGTGATCAATGCTTAGCCATGAATTTGCACTGTTTCACAGGAATTGTTGTACCACACCTATAACTTCAGGTTACTTTATACCCGACTCTGATTGCAGTCTCAGGTTGCTCTAGAGCAGGGCTCGACAATATCCGGGCGCCCGGTCGCAATTGCGACAAGAAATAGTGACCTGGCGCCCGGGGTAGCTTAGGCCTGCAGAAGGCCGCAAAGCCGCGGCCTCAATTACCACCCGGCGCGGGCCCGCCGCGATCCCGCAGGGGAGGTGGGGGCGCACAGAGACACAGGATACGCAGCGGGCCCACGCCGGCCGGTAATTGAGGCCGCAGCTTTGTGGCCTTCTGCAGGCCTAAGCTTCCTTCTGTGATCTGGCACCATCTTGTGGTGGCCATTAGCATTACAAGTAAAACAGCAATCCAGAAATTCTAATGTGTCCTTCTCTCCAAACATACATACATATACATATATATATATATATATATATATATATATATATATATATATATATATATATATATGTATATATATATGTATGTATGTATGTAACACCCTAGAGAATAAAATGGTGGTTGTTGCAATAGTTTCTGTCACAACGTATTTGCGCAGCGGTCTTACAAGCGCATTTTTTTGGGGAAAAAAATATACTTTTTTAATAAAAAAAATAAGCCAACAGTAAAGTCAGCCGATTTTTTTTATATCGTTAAAGATAATTTTACGCCGAGTAAATTGATACCCAACATGCCACGCTTCAAAATTGCGTCTGCTCGTGGAATGGCGACAAACTTTTATCCTTTAAAATCTACATAGGCGAAGTTTAAAAAAATTCTACAGGTTATATGTTTTAAGTTACAGAGGAAGTCTAGGGCTAGAATTATTGCTCTCACTCTACTATTCTCGGCGATACCTCACATGTGTGGTTTGACTACCGTTTACATATGCAGGCGCTACTCACTAAAGTGCTCGCTTCTGCGTGCGAGTTTGGTGGGACGGGCGTGTTTTCTGGATCCTAACTTTTTTAGCTGGCTCCTAGATTCCAAGCAAATTTGTCAAATCTCTCTCTCTCTCATATATACACATATATACACACATATACACACACACACACACTCCCCAGGGGGACATACACGGTACAAACCACTAATAACAATGAACAGTGGTTACAATAAAATTTAATTTCTGATGCTACATGTTATGTACAGTACTGCTTAAAGGCGTTGTCAAATCTTCCCAACTGATCTATTGTGTTCTGACATCTGGCTCAGAGCACTGATCGGTAGCCGGTCAGCTGCTGGTTTTCCAACATGTTTGCCCGACAGAAGCCGGCCAAACGACTTCTGTTGGACCGGCTGACATGCACATGGTCCGATTGTCGGCTGGTTTTATTGAACTGGCCAATGTCTCCCGTCATTTGGCCTGTGTGTACGGGGCGTTACATTCCTGACCGGCCTCTGTATCAATGTAATAGTGTTGCATGCAGAGAGATGTAGATCCTTTTTTCGCGTCACATCTGAATGTGAGAATATTGAGGATCTGTGGTTGCTTTAAAATAGTGAAAAACACAAAACACTAAATGTATTCTATTTACTGTAATTTTGTCATCTCCTAATAAAGCTGCTAAAAACTTAAATAATTGCGTTCTAAAAACAGCCAAAAACACACCATGAAATTTGCATAAAAGTAGCGGTCGCGTGAAAGCGCCAACCTCTTAAGGCCAGTTTTTCAATTATGAAAAAATAGCAAAAGTACTGCCCAGCTTTAAAGCTGCATTGACACTATGCTGCAATGAAAACGTGTTCAGAATTGCGCGTTTCTGTCTGTCAGAATGCTGTGCGATTTTGTGCAGAAAAAATGTGTGACGCCAATCAGCCTACAGTACCTCAAGGCAAAAATTTGGCACATGAGCTTCTTTGGTGCATTTGTCGAGCATAGCACAGCACCCATTCATTCAAGGTGGATCATGATCTATTGATGTCAGCGGTTAAGACAAAAGTTATGTTAAAACAGTTGCTTCCTCAAGCTTTGACCAGAAAATTATATTAATGAGAATATCAGAGAGCAGCTACAGCCACATTTTTTAGTACGCTCCAATGCGATATCAAATGTCTCTTGCGAAGCAATGAAAAAAAGATTTGGCTGGCTGTGTTGCAGCTTGTGAATTCTCTGAAATAATTTCCCATAAAACAAAACTAGAAAATAAGTTTCGACCTAAAGGCATTTTTAATTTATTTTTTATTTTAGCTTTGAACAAAGGGGAGTCTGATTACAACACCTGTCAGGTGTGTACTGTCGTTTGTACCCCGGTTAAAGGAGATTCACACTTTATTTTGTCCTCCTCGTTATCGACAAGGGCGAAAAAAAAAACCTCAAATTTTGAGTGGTCACCAAAACAGTAATAGAGGGAGAAATCTTCCTATGGGGACAGTAGCTTTGGTGACCCTGACAACAGCCAGGGATTCCTTCATTTTGGAGGGATTTCCTCTAAGGCTGCATTCACACTATAGCGTACTGAATCGCAGCGTTTTGTCCCGCGAATTGCGGCGGCAAATAGCAGTGTTTTGTACCGCGATTCGTGGCGACAAAACGCAGCGATTGTGAATGCAGCCTGTGACCCCCTCTATGGAGATGGTTCACATCTCCTAGCCGAACGACGCCTGAAAAAAAGGTCCGGGACCTTTTTTCAGGCGGCAGGCGTCCGGCGTGGAGATGTGAACCATCTCCATAGAGGGCAATGCTAAAGCATCCCTCTGGCGTGTCGGGGCGGCAGCAGCGTTCACACTACAGGCGTATATACGCCTAGGTGTGAACGGGGCTAAAGCCCTGTACACGCTCGGTTTTCTCGCCGTGAAAACCAAGGGGAAAGCCAAGAACCCGGCAGGAAAACGGCCATGGAGCTTTGGCCGGGAATCCAGGCTGTGTGTATGCTCCATCGGCACTGCCTCGCAGTCTTTCCCATAGGCAAGTAGTAGATGTGGCGAGAAGAAAAACGCTGGGAATCCAGACAGGAAAATAGAGAGCAGGATCTCTATTTTCCAGACGGGATTCCCGGGAAAACTGCGAGGGAGCATACACACGTCCGGTTTTCCCAGCCAAAAGCTCTCCTGGCAGTTTTCCAGACGGGAAAACCAGTTGTGTGTACGCGGCTTTACTTCTTCTTTCGGCTATGCACCAGGAAGTGAAGGAAAATATCCCGAATGGGACACAGATGACAGAGGTTTTAAACCAGGGATCTCCAAACGACAGCCCTCTAGCTGTTGTGGAACTGCACGTCCCATGAGGCATTGTAAAACTTTGACATTTACAGACATGACTAGGCATGATGGGAATTGTAGTTTCTGAACAAATGGAGGGCCGTAGTTTGGAGATCTCAGTTTTAAACCATTCCTTACTCTATTCCAATAAAAAATAAATAAAAAATGTGCTTTTATTTTTATATTACTAAATACAGTCCTGAATTAAGTTTTTTTCCTAAAATACAACTAAAACATTGTTTCTTATACAACCTAGATAGAAGCCTGCCAAAGTCAGTGAACTGTAATTTGGTCCTTTTTCCAACAAATAAAGTTTCGATTCTGTGAAGTAGTGGTGACTGCAGGGACACAAGCTAGAGCTGGTGTGGACCAGCCACCTCACCTTATAAATCAGGGAAATGAACATTGAACATTCCACTGCAGACCAGAGGAGTATTACATGGCCACTATCCCTTTCCAGGCAGTATTGTACTTCATACAGAAAACTGGCTACACATTGCAATGATTATTCCATATTATTCGGAGCAGATGCATTTCTTATGATTTCATTAGTTAAAGAAGAAAATAAAAAGGGAAAAAATTGCTCTCTAATCAATGTCAAAGAAATATAACGTGACATACACCCATAATGATCAAAACATTATTGCATGACCATACTACACTTTATAAATTTGATTGGACAAAAAAGTATTTGGCTTTATCTAAATAATATTTTATCTGATCATATCAGAAATTATGGTTGCATTACCTGATAACAAACAAAACCATATACCTTGAAAGGAAAGGATGTAAAAAACCTTCTCTATGCTAATAATTCCATTATCCCACTTTACTATTTCAGCAGATGGGAAAACGGACAATGCCTTATGCCCTGTACACACGATCCAAAAATCGGACGTCAGATAGTCCGAATTTTTTCGCCAAATAGTCGCAAGCAGAAATTGAATACTAAAGTCACGAAAATTCTCCTACGACACAAAAAAAAAAAAAAAAATCGGAAGTGGTGCCATGTGTTGTAGTGCATTTGTATCATATTTTCGGACGACAACTGTACTAACTAAAAACGGAAATCGTATGATCTGGTATCGTACAAGAAAAATAGTGCTTGTCCGAACAAATAATATCAGATGAATTGCCGTGATCGGCTCTTGAAAGCTCAGTACCCATGATACGATTATCGTACGATTCTTCCTCGGACGACAGTTTTCGTACAATATTCAGATCGTGTATACAGGCCATTAGTGTTCAGCAGTGTTAATTTGAACTTCAAAGTTCAATTTCAAGTTCAAGTTTTAGTTATGGAGGTCAATTCATCAATGTTTACCGAATGCGTTAACATGGTCACGTGACCCATTTGCGATAAAAACAAAAAAATAAAAACGATTATGCAGTAGTTGCCAAAAATGAAAAATGTGCAAGTAAATATTGCCAAAAAAACATGCGGTAAGCTCTTAAATACAAAATACAACACAGCAGGGCAATAACTTCTCCGCAGGATGTAGAAACCTTGCAACTACAATGAAATTTAATGAAGAATAAAGTAAAATCATGCATTTGGGTGGCAAAAAATATGAATGCAATCTACTAACTAGGGGGTGAACCTCTGGGGGAATCTAAGATGGAAAAGGACATGGGGGTCCTAGTAGATGATGGGCTCAGCAATGGCATACAATGCCAAGCTGCTGCTAACAAAGCAAACTGAATATTGGCATGCATTAAAAAAGGGATTAACTCCCGAGATAAAACGATAATAATTCTCCCACTCTACAAGACTCTCGTCTGGCCGAGTATGCTGTCCAGTACTGGGCACCAGTCCTCAGGAAGGATGTGCTGGAAATGGAGCGAGTACAAAGAAGGCCAACAAAACGGATAAAGGGTCTGGAGGATATTAGTTATGAGGAAAGATTAGGAGCACTGAACTTATTCTCTCTGGAGAAAAGATGCTTGAGAGGGGATAGGATTTCAATTTACGAATACCGTACTGGTGACGCCACAATAGGTTTTGCTGGCGGTATTTGTCAGAAAAAAAAGAGTGGGAGTACGCGACAGAAGTCTCAGCTACATAGTTTATACTGCACATCCAGCGGCCTTATTTAGAGACATAGTTCATTTGGGCCAACAAAATAAACAATTTATATATATATATATATATATACGCTGTAGACTATGCGCTGTAGACTAGACTACGGCGCGCAGGCGCAATGAGCGTGATGTTACTAACGGCGATCATGCCATCATCGCGGCTCCGGCCTGTCACAGCACCGGAGCCACGATACAAGGAAGACACTCAGGGAAAGATGGCGCCGCTGAAGGAGAGGAACGAGCACTGCTGCGGGTGCTTCGATCTCAGGTAATACATAATTAGCTAGTATGCTATGCATACTAGCTCATTATGGCTTTCTTGCAGGGTTTTTTTTTTTTTTTTTTTAAAGAGGATTTACTTCCTCTTTAACCTCTTGACCACTGGGCACTTAAACCCCCTTCCTGACCAGACCAATTTTCAGCTTTCGGTGCTCTCACAATTTGAATGACAATTACTCAGTCATACAACATTGTACCCATTTGAAATTTTTGTCCTTTTTTTCACACAAATAGAGCTTTCTTTTGGTGGTATTTGATCATCTCTGGGTTTTTTATTTTTTGCGCTATAAAAGAAAAACTACTAAAAATTCTGTAAAAAAAAAAAAAAAAAAATCTAGTTTGTCATATTAGCAGGTTATTTCACACACAGCATATGCCTACCACAAATTACACCCCAAAACACATTCTGCTATTCCTCCCGAGTATGGTGATACCACATGTGTGATTTTTACACAGCGTGGCCACATACAGAGGCCCGACATGCAGGGAACACCATCAGCCGTTCTAAAGCACCCAGGCCAATTCTGACATTTCTCTCCTACATGTAAAAATGATCATTTATTTGCTAGAAAATTACATAGAACCCCAAAACATTATATATGCTTTTTTAGCAAAGACCCTAGAGAATACAATGGCGGCCGTTAAAACTTTATCTCGCATGGTATTTTCGCAGAAATTTTTTGAACGCGTGTTTTTAAAAAAAAAACAGTTTTGTGCTAAAAAAAAAAAACAGTTAGCCCAATTTTTTTTCATAATGTGAAAGATAAAGTTACGCAGAGTAAATAGATACCCAACATGTCACACTTCAAAATTGCGCACACTCATGGAATGGCGCCAAACTTCGCTACTTAAAAATCCCTATAGGCGACGCTTTAATTACTTTTATTGGTTACATGTTTTTAGTTACAGAGGAGGTCTAGGGCCAAAATTTTTGCTCTCGCTCTAACGTTCGCAGAGATACCTCACATGTGTAGCTTGAACACCGTTTTCATATGTGGGCGGGACTTACGTGTGCGTTCGCTTCTGCATGCAAGCACACGGGGACAGGGGCGCTTTAAAAAAATGGGTATTGCAGAGTATTTGGGTATTGCAGAGTATTGGGGTATTGCAGAGTATCGCGCAGGGTATTGCAGAGTATTGGGGTATTGCAGAGTATCGTGCAGGGTATTGCAGAGTATTGGGGTATTGCAGAGTATTGGGGTATTGCAGAGTATTGGGGTATTGCAGAGTATTGGGGTATTGCAGAGTATCGTGCAGGGTATTGCAGAGTATTGGGGTATTGCAGAGTATTGGGGTATTGCAGAGTATTGGGGTATTGCAGAGTATTGGGGTATTGCAGAGTATCGCGCAGGGTATTGGGGTATTGCAGAGTATCGCGCAGGGTGTTGCAGAGTATTGGGGTATTGCAGAGTATTGGGGAATTGCAGAGTATCGCGCAGGGTATTGGGGTATTGCAGAGTATTGGGGTATTGCAGAGTATCGCGCAGGGTATTGCAGAGTATTGGGGTATTGCAGAGTATTGGGGTATTGCAGAGTATCGCGCAGGGTATTGCAGAGTATTGGGGTATTGCAGAGTATTGGGGTATTGCAGAGTATCGCGCAGGGTATTGGGGTATTGCAGAGTATCGCGCAGGGTGTTGCAGAGTATTGGGGAATTGCAGAGTATCGCAGAGTATTGGGGTATTGCAGAGTATCGCGCAGGGTATTGCAGAGTATTGGGGTATTGCAGAGTATTGGGGTATTGCAGAGTATCGCGCAGGGTATTGGGGTATTGCAGAGTATTGGGGTATTGCAGAGTATCGCGCAGGGTATGGCAGAGTATTGGGGTATTGCAGAGTATCGCGCAGGGTATTGCAGAGTATTGGGGTATTGCAGAGAATCGCGCAGGGTATTGCAGAGTATTGGGGTATTGCAGAGTATCGCGCAGGGTATTGCAGAGTATTGGGGTATTGCAGAGTATCGCGCAGGGTATTGCAGAGTATTGGGGTATTGCAGAGTATTGCGCAGGGTATTGCAGAGTATTGCGCAGGGTATTGCAGAGTATTGCGCAGGGTATTGCAGAGTATTCGGGTATTGCAGAGTATCGCGCAGGGTATTGCAGAGTATTGGGGTATTGCAGAGAATCGCGCAGGGTATTGCAGAGTATCGCGCAGGGTATTGCAGAGTATTGGGGTATTGCAGAGTATTGGGGTATTGCAGAGTATCGCGCAGGGTATTGCAGAGTATTGGGGTATTGCAGAGTATTGCGCAGGGTATTGCAGAGTATTGCAGAGTATTGCGCAGGGTATTGCAGAGTATTCGGGTATTGCAGAGTATCGCGCAGGGTATTGCAGAGTATTGGGGTATTGCAGAGAATCGCGCAGGGTATTGCAGAGTATCACGCAGGGTATTGCAGAGTATTGGGGTATTGCAGAGTATCGCGCAGGGTATTGCAGAGTATTGGGGTATTGCAGAGTATCGCGCAGGGTATTGCAGAGTATTGGGGTATTGCAGAGTATTGCGCAGGGTATTGCAGAGTATTGCGCAGGGATAGCTGAGCTGGGATGGATGGATGGCTGGATCTGTGACTGCATTTGTCACAGATCCAGCCCTCAGTGCTGCTGCTGACACCCGCTCCCCCCCCCCCCCTCTCACACTGTACCGAACGGTACAGAGAGGAGAGGGAGGAACCGGCGTCAAATGACGCCGTTTGTTTACAAGTGATCGCTCCGTCATTTGACGGAGCGATCACGTGGTAAACGCCCGCTATCAGCGGCAATTTACCGCGATCCGTGATGCGCCGGGTCTTCTAGACCCGTCGCTCACGGATGATTCCAGGAGCGCGCCCCAGGGGGCGCGTGAGTGGAGGATTCTGGGAGGACGTCCCAGGGACGTCCTCCCAGAACAACTTGACCGCGCTGTAGCAGTAAAATGTCTATGGCGCGGTGGGCAAGTTGTTAAAGGGGAGTTCCACCCACAATTTCACTTTTTAAATATAAATACCCCTGTAATACACAAGCTTAATGTATTCTAGTAAAGTTAGTCTGTAAACTACGGTCCGTTTTGTTAGGTTGTTACAGCATTTAGATAGTTTATAATCTAGAAATAGACCGTGGCCATCTTAAGTGTGGGCATCATGAAGCCAGACTGTATGACTTCCTGGATTTCAGCTTTGCATATCTCGCACATGCTCAGTGCTGCACAAGCAATGTAATAGGTTTCAGTCAGGTTTGCAAGGACTACTGGGAAACATGATGCCTATCCCAGAAACCCTTGCAAATAGCCTTGTGACTTAATAGCCTAGGCTAATAAGGAGGAGGAAGTAATGAAGGACTACAAAATAAAGGTATTTACAAGCAACAAATTAAATAAAAATTGTCCAATCTGAACACTATGAGATTAGGGCATGCAGCACAGACAAACATAAAAAAGTACTGCAGGAAAAGTCCCACGCACAGTATTTTGAAATATGTGAATTTTTAAAATGTTATTGAAAAATGTAATACCTAAACATGCCCTCAGGAACTGACTGTATGAGGGCCTACTATCTAAAGTGTCTAACCAGATTATGAGAAACACAGCTAATATAAAAGGTTGCAACATCATCCTTTTAATCCAGGATACATGATTTACACAGGTTCTGAGGCAATTTAATGCAGATAAGGCACCAAGTTCAATTACCACCTTAATCAGCCACAGAACCTGTGTAATTAATGTATGTCTTGGATTAAAGGGATGATGTGGCAACCCTCTAATAACAATTGCTAAATCCTTATGTTCTGGTGTTTTAATACTGTATATGGAGAAGGACTCCACCTTTTGATGGCTTCCAACTGTCCTTAGAAATACACTGTAATGTTCTGCAGTAAAGAGCAGGCAAGCCCTGTATCTACAAAACTATAACCCGTGCATTGTAGCTACCAACCAAGGAGCTGAGATGCCCTACACATGCCAAATGAAGAATGATGCCAAGATTTGCCCAGGCCACTAGATAAACATTTTTTTACTACTAATAAAAAACATACGTCTCCTAAATATGGATTCCAAGCCTCCTAATCTAGCTTGGAGAAAACACACAAAACAGTTAATGAAGTATAACATGAGGCACATAAGGACTTTGAATTACCAGAATCCGCCATCTATGCATGCAATGATAAGGTTTCTCAACAGCACCCTTGAACAAAGGCATTTGCACTACAGTTTATTAGAATGCCATAAAGTGTCAGAGAAAACAAGAAACAGTTTATTGCCTTTGTGAAAATACCAGAGTCCTGAAGCCACAGACTAACAGCTGATCTGTGTTCAGGACATTCCTTTCATAGCAATAAAAGAGCAAAAAATGCACCCATTCACTTGCTGATAGAAGAGAAAAAAAAGGAAAAAAAAAAAACACAATACAATAATTGACGTGTTTATGTGATGTTTATTGAATAAAAATAAATTAGATTTACAAATATCGAATTTTTCTGCACAAAAATCACACAAGACAGTAGTCAGCTGTCTGTCAGGCACTTTATTGGGAGGACAGAGATAGCTCAAAGCCATATTTTGTATGCAGCAGATCTAATAACTTCCACAATCGCCATAACCAAATATTGTATCATGAATGGGAGGTGGATTTGGAGTCTTTGGCTTCACAGTCAGCTGCCCAATACGCAAACCACGTTGCGCTACATGAATGGTCCTGAAGTCTCCTGGGACCTGTGATGTGTCTCAAGAAGCAGTACGGAGAGGGGGTGGGGAGCATACTTCTGCTCCAATCACCTAGGCAGCCGAAGCGGAAGTAGTACCTGCCGAAATGAGGCGGAAAAGTGGAAAAGACCCTTTGAGATGAAGTTACGCTTGCATTCTCAAGAGATACAGGAGGTCTGTGAATAACTCAAAACACTAAATTCACCTATAAACTAAAATATTCTATTTTTGGTAGACTGATTCTTAATTAACAGTGAAAGATAAATAGATGGACTTTAGCAGTTTAAAAAAAATGTGTATGGCACACTGTGGTTCCATCTCCCGATCCTTACATTTTTACCAACTCCTGTGGCGACAAAGCATTTGGAGAAGCAAACCAAATTCCTTGTTGGGGGATAAATGTATCATATACTCCAAAAAGTGGAATAGAGTAGAACTGGGAGACGAAGAAATGTCACAAGAGTAGCTCCACCATCATACCAGTATACACAACAGGGATGACCGTCTCAAGAGTTCAGGTTCCTGTACCCCTCATAAGCATAAATTTGAAAAAAGAACTGAAGTCTGATAGCAATCCTTCCCAATACTTTATTTGGTAAAATATAAGCAATCTGGGACATCCAAACGAGCCCAAACAACGCCTTTTGCCTTAGGCCGATTTCACGTGGGCGGACCAATCGTGTCCGCCTGGCGTTTTTTTAGGCAGACCCAATCAGACCATCAATTGCCCTCTATGGAGCGGTGGATGTAAATGGACATGTCTCAGTTTACACCTGCCAACATAAACAGATGGATTGGAGGGGGGATCTGTTCCCCATCCTTCTGGTGGATCTGATGACAGTCAGATGTAAACGGACAGACTACCCGTTCACATCTGACCGCCCATAGAGGAAAGTGGGCAGAGCGGACACAGACCCATCATCTGCCGGATCAGCGGACAGATAGCCCGCCAGTGTTGCCAACTGCCAGTATTTTTACTGGCAGCCAGTAAAAAAAACAGGCATTTTCCTCCTGCCAGTAAAAGGAAAGGGTTGCCAGTTAAAAATATGGTTGCGATGCTCAGTTCAGCACTGCACGTGTGCAGTTCTGGTCCAGAGCCTGCAGAGACTGAGTGCCCGGTACAGTGTGTTTGGATGGGGGAGTGGCCTGAGTCTTTATGTTTGTGTCTGCAGTATGGGTGTACTCCGTTTTGACTGGAGTACACAGAAGGTACCACCTGACGTGGAGAGAGATTGTCTTCATCATCTGCACAGTGCCGTCAGTGTCGCTGTGAGAATCAAAGTCATATGTGTGTGTGCGGCAATTCTAATTTCTAGCCCTCCTGAGTAAATTTCAATCTGGTAGGTTGGCAACACCGTTTGCCGCTAAGCTGGTGGATCCACTGGCAGTGTTCTGCCCATGTGAAAGAGCCGTTAGTCATAGAACTAGGAGACACAGGCCACCGGACAGCTGCGTATGTTTCGGCTTCTCTTGCAGCAAACGTTCAGATTTTTTTTTTTTTAGAACCCGATGGTACAGTTTTACTTTTCATACAAATACTATCAACCTGCTATGAATTTAAAAAAGTCCCTCATTTGAGGTCCCTAGTACAATCTTTTCCTAGAGGCTATAAACGAACAGCGTCTTTAAATTTGGCATTTCATAACTGTCAGGAAAACAATAGAGTGGTAAAACACAGCTGAGGATTTCCATTTTGCTGTGCCAGTGAGATAATGACCTGTTGAAGGATGACAGAATGACAAAAATGGATTTAGGATTTTAAGTCTGCCCTGAGGCAAGCTGTGTTTCTAGCCAAATTGATTTGTACTTCATGTACTTGGTAAATTAAGCATTAGGCTAATTTCATATCCTAATTTAAGGACAAATTTCCTTAATTAAAGCTACAAAACAGATGCAACAGGATGAAAAGATATAACTCAATAAAAACAGATCACCAAAACATGGCTGGATAGCAAGTCAGAATCCTGAGCACAAAATAATTTAATACAAGGCCTTATGCACACTGCTGCTTTTAAACTCAAGTTTTTGTGAGTTTGGGTGTTTGTTTTTTAAACTGTCCTTAAACTCCTCTCTATGTTATCCTATGAGTCCATGCACAGACAGACGTTGTTAGCAGTTTATGCCTGTTGTCTGAACGCCCTAAAATGCCGCTCAAACGCAATTCTTCTGACCACAAAAAACGCTGGAAAAACGCCCTTAAACTCTAGGCACATTTAGCACCTCAGTGTTTATGTTAATGGTCAGAATAAATTAAAATTCTGGCCAATGCAACAAACTCCCAAATGCCCCAAAAAATGCATCTTAGGTGCGTTTAGAAAGCAGATTTTCTCCTGACAGGATAAACAGCATTTACAAGAAAGCAGTGTGCATGAAGCCTAACAGGAGATTGTAGGATATATTACAACAATTAGTGCACTCTTACATAATGAGTTGTAGGTACATTCCAAATACATGCGCAACAACTATTTATAACATAGAACAAATGTGATCTGCATTTTGAATTCCGGTTAGAGAGTTGCCATGTTCTTCATGGTCCCACTAAGTAGGAAAGTAGCCATTTTCTTCTTGCTCGCTCCCGACATGGACTAGGGACTATGTTTAGTGATGGCGAACCTCGACACCCCAGATGTTTTGGAACTACATTTCCCATGATACTCAACTACACTACAGAGTGAATGAGCATCATGGGAAATGTAGTTTCAAAACATCTGGGGTGCCAAGGTTCGCCATCACTGGACTATGGATTTGTAGCGTGCAGAGCATTTTACTGCTCATTTCAAACTAACAGAAATGAGGGCGAAAAGGGAGAGGCTCAGAATCTCAGAGGAAGATATAAGGAGGCAAAAGATGACCGTAAGGAATAATTTAACCCCTTAATGCCAATGTAACGCAAATATGCAGGGGTTGTAAAAGGTTGATGCATGCAGCTGTACGCATCACCCCTGTACCGTTTTTTTTAGAGGTGACTGTTGTCTTTCTTGCGATAACAACCAATGCGGCCAAGCAGCTGATCGGCTGTTATCCCAAGCAGTGGGCGGGGATGTCCCCCACCTCCTGTCGCCTTGCGTAGCTCGCCCGGGCTCTCCCGCCCACTGGAGGCCCCGAGCGACTAGCCAGCACGTCCGCCTTCTGGCCAAAGACCTGAACAAAGCTGGAATCGGCTTCAATCGGGTCTCGGATCTAGTAACCCAGAAGTGATTTAATGACATCACTTCCGGTTTACTGAAGACGTAAAGGAATAAAAAATAAATAAAAAATTAGAGCATTCAAAACAGCCAAACTTGCCATTTTGAATGCTTTTAAATGCAAAGGAGGGATTTTTTATTTATTTTTTATAAACATGGAAAGTGTGAAAAAAATAATAAAAATAAGAAATTAAAAATTTAAAGCGACCCTTCCTGCCGTGCTTGCGCATAGCAGCCAACGCATACGTAAGTCGCACCCACAAATGTACAAACCAAAAATGTTAATAGCAGAATTTCACATTCCTAGAGGCAGCAGCGAAATTGAGATTTCTCCCATTTCACTGCTCATCTAGTTTTAAATACCTACAAAGGATCATAACTGCATTTCCCGTGCAGTTTCTGCACCAAGACTGTGGTAACTGCTTGAACCCTTTCAAGACAAAATTTAAGGTTTTGGTATTTACAGTAGTGCTTTACCTATTTTTTTAAAATGCTTTGCACACCAGAATGATGTTCACACTGCTTTTTCATCACATTTTGGCACCTTACTTTGGTTATTTGTTTTTAAATATACTCTGAATAATAAGCAAAGAAATGAGAAAAAATGCAAATTTAGTTTAAGGTGCCCAATTTATGCAACCTGTATCATGAATTGTATACATAATTCTGGGGCAGTCGCAGGTTAGATCTATGACCTTGCAGCCTTGGTGTGGTATCAAAATTGCAGAAGTGCCATATGTCAAATGTTACAGAGATACAGAGATTAGGGTACCCAAGACGTTCCCAGACATTAATCAGGGGTTCTTTGATTGTACTATCCCCTGCATTCAGACTGTTACATAAGAACTTGACATCAAAAGTATCATTGATTGGCTATTTGTGTGCCAGTGATGAGGCTTTTAGGCGATCTGATCTTCCACTATCTTGACTGAGTGATCTAACAAACCAAAAATTGTATAAAGACCTGGCACCAGCAACAGGAGGTAACACCATACATGCTTTTGGCAGTCATGTCAATAGGGGTAAATCCTGATGGGTTTTACTTCATCTATCTAGAAGGGACAAAACACATAAGTAGAGAGAAACTGCGGCTCACCCCGGTTAAGGCGACAGAGAAATTTTTCCCCCAATGGGGTTTTTAGGCAGCTCAAATAAAAGGGTTGGATGCAATATGTAAAAATGTAAAAAGGTTTATTAAGGGAATGTCACATACACAACCCTTTATTTGAGCTGCCTAAAAACCCCATTGGGGGGAAAAGTTACTTCCTCTATCTTTCCCTGCAAAGGTAAAGCATAATGGACTACTATGCATTGCATAGTAGCCCATTATGTGACACTTACCTGCAGTAGAAGCCCGCAATGTCACCGTCTTCAGCGCTGGCAGCGAGCAGTCATTCTTCACCCCTTTTCTTCCAGGGGGGCGTGAATTCCAGCTCTCTGACTGGCCGGAGTCGCCTTTCACAGCATGACCCCTTTCAAGACAGCGCATGTTCCGTTGAAGTCGTCGCTCGGGAAAATTGCAGATATCTCCGAGACCGTGTAGGTCTTGGAGATATTGCAAGCACCTACAGGTAAGCCTTAAAGCGGAAGTAAACCCATTAATTTAACAGTTTCAAAAAACAGTTACATTTCCAGCACATGCCGGGAATGTAACACTCCCATTGGCTGCGCTCTCAACCAAACTGTTAAATCATCCAATGGCTGGTGTCATAACTGATCACATGTGCAGCATCATGGCAGTTGTAGATCAAACCGAGGCCAAGATGGCCGCTTCCTTGGCTGTAAATGATGGGAGGGTTTACTTCCACTTTAATCTAGGTTTACTTCCTCTACAACAACCACTTTACTTTATGATCTGCCGGACCTTTTCTGTTTATCAGCTATCTTTACTGTTCATGTATTTTACATGTGGCCCAAGACAATCCCTCTTCTTCCAATGTGACCCAAGAAAGTCAAAAGGTTGGACACCTCTGATCTAACTAATGTGAGCAGCTCCAAGCAATTATCCAGTTCCAAGCATTGTCTAACCTATTTTATACATATTAGATAACTGTTTGGTACATAATTAAACTGCTAGAATTACAGCATGGCATGTGGTTGCGTTACACTACTCTCATTTTATTGTCTTTTAATAACTTACCGAAGTATACTTTACGCCCTACAACAATGGTGGGGTATTACCTTTATAAATAAGTAATTACCTGTGTTAGGGTTGGCACTGGTACTGAATTTGACTTAGCAACGAGAAGCAATTATTAACTGAAGCAAGCACAGTTAGCATCGCAAAATACTAAATTGTCAAGTTTCTATGGAAGCTGTAGAGTGACATTACTCCTGAGGAATGTGCACGCGGATGTCTTTACCAAACGTGTATTAACTGACAAATGGAACTTATGAGTGAAAGACTTGATTTAGGTAAAAGGAAAGGATGAAGAATTGCAAAATAAAACTCAGTCATCTGCCAGTAATAAAGAAACCTATTCCAGTGCTCTTGAAAATAACCAAAATTTTAACGCAAATTGCCTGTGAGAAATGGCTCTGATGGAAGCAGCCATTCACCAACCCATATGTTGCACTCCGAATATGTGAAGCCTACTCAACTTCACTGTGAGAGAATCCACTGCCCCACGTGTATGTAGTTTATAAGAAGGGAAAGGGTTCTTTCCTTCTTTGTGTTGCGACAGATCCCCATGAAGACACTAAAAACGTGGGAAAAACTATTTCGTTTGCATTGTGTTCCTTGGTAACAGCACTTGAGTCTAAAAAACGGACAAACAAGAGATGCTCTTTATTACTCAAACAGCATACCAACAGGACACGATCCATTTTTTGCCAATTTGGCTGGTGAATGGATACGATACATGTGCAGATAAAGGCTCATTCTCTTTTCTGTAATGAAAACAGATTTATTTCTACATGAAACAACAAGTGATCCGGACACTCAGAAGTGCTTTCACTCTGGTGTTAGATTGTAGTATGTAGCCTGATTGTCAGGAGGAAATGCTCAACTTTTTTTAAATACTCGCATTGGGCACGAGGGTCTTCGGGCTCGTTCACGCCATATCTGACCAGGGTTTTATCCTTCCCCTGCTCTATCCAAAATAAAAATAAAAGTTTTGCCTATAGTTCTACTTTAAGTATTAAAAAGGGGGGAATATAGTTGGGACTTTGAAGTAGGCATGTGATAGACACTACCACAGGCCTCCATCCCTGTAAATGTATAAAAAGGGTGGAGAGTTGGGACTTTGAATGAGATGTGTTTTAGCAGTATGCGATTAAATATATATGGAATATAAAAAATGTTTCCATAAGAGCCAGGCTCAAAGTTGCCAACCAAAAGAGCACTAAACCAAATGAATCTGTCTAACTGTAGGTAATTAAAAACAGAGGTTTAGTTGCATGTATTTGCAAATACCTGTGAAAGCTGCAGCGCCAACGTCAAGGCACTCCGTGTGCTGCAGTCCTAGCTATGATTTTTGAAGCCTCCTAAAGAGGAGCACAGGTGTGCTAATCAATAGATAGGGGGCAGATGATAACCTAAACCCGCCCCTACCTATAGTTTGTCTGGCAAAAAAGAGCACTGGAAAAACAAAAGAAATGCAGGAGTGGAACCAAACATGCCTACCAAACCAAATACCACCAGACTAAGTGCAGACCACATCAAACTGGGTCAGCTAGTCAAAAAATGACAATGCATAAGTTAACTGTTGGTGGTAGATCGGTGGAGGCACTCTATTCCACTCCTGAAAACACATCTCCATCTCTGCATAGTATTAAAAAGGGGGGAATATGGTGTGTACGAGGCTTGACACTTGCTGCTGGAGACTCTAATCACTTGAGTCAATGGAGCATCCTCCACCACAATGATTTGCCCAAACCCTCATGAGATCCATCTCAACACAATCTCCGGAGTCAGAAAACTATTCTATTAGGTGTGGAACCAAGTGAGGCATCAATATGAACCAATGTCATAATAATAATCATGGATCAAGAATGAACAAAATGGCAAGCATTACCTAAAAGATTGTCATAATTTAGTTTACAAAATTACTTCGACCAAACTTGTTTGAGGACCAGCGAGATGTTAAAGTACAGTTTAGATTTACTCAATTCCATTAGAAGTTATCAGGACTTGATTGCCAAAATCTGCTTTGTGTGACTTGATAACAGGCTATTAATGGGCAGAGACTATCCTGCGATCCTACAAAACAAGCTGTTGCACCGTTATACAGGGGTTCTTAACTACTTCTGAGAAGCACTCCGAGCTCAGCACACAAAGCTCAGCTTGTGAGATACTGTGTCAGATGAAGTCTATCATTCCGTTAAAAGATCTAGTCTATCAAGGGCAAGTAACTGGCCAGGAATGCGGGAAACCCGAACTCTCTATGGGAAATAAAGACAGAAACTCTCATATCTCACTGATTGGAGGAGAGCTATTTATTTGCTACAAAAAACAGTGGGTGTAAAATGCCAAAACAGTGACACTGCCAACAACAAAACATTTTATAACCATGCGGAGGAGTAGTGGACAAAGTAATATTTCACAGAAAATCTCTAGTTAATGCTGGATTTTATATACACAACACTAGAACCGCCATACAATAATATACAAGTTATTCACCAAATTAAGGTCTAAAAAGAAGGGGGAATTGCCATTTCTTCCATCCAGATCGTTGATGACTTGTAGAGCTGGTCAAACATGAAGGCTTTTCATCATCTGAATTTGAGAAATCCATCAGTTCCCCAATTAATCACTGGTACAATAGCAGTTTAGTGTTCTCAAAATACCTGCAGTGGCTGCATCTGATTGTTAGCTGAACACTTGGCTTGGAAACTTCTATTTTCAGAATGAAGGATGTTGGGCAGGAGGGTGCCAACATGGCCACCCACGGCTTGAGTTTGTCCGGTTCATCTGGAACTGGCCAAAATTCACTCCACGTATAGCCATCCTAACCCCTTGACCCAACATAATGCAAAAATGCGGCCTTTGACTTTAAGGGGTTGTACCGGGGTGCAGGTATCACCCTGGTACCTTTTTTCAAGCAGACGTTCGGCTTTTTTTTAACAACCACCGATGTGGTTGGCAAATGTTATTACAAGCAGCAGATGTGGCTGGCCCAACACCCGAACAAAGCCAGAATTGGCTTTCATCAGGTCTCGGATCTAGTAACCCTGACGTGATGTCAGGACATCACTTTCACGACTTATAGGCGCCAGTTTTAAAAAAAAAAAAAAAAAACACGACAGTATTTAAAAACAGCCTAACTTGGGTGTTTTGAATGCTTTTTGCACAGGAGGGATTTGGGGTCTTATAGACCACTGGGTTAGCAACCCTGTCCTCAAGTACCCCCAACAGGCAATGTTTGCAGGTTTTCCTTCATCTTGCACAGGTGCTTTAAAGCCGAGTCAATGGCTTGGCATTTTGGACAGCCATTTTATCCAAGAGAGATTCCCAAAACATGGCCTGTTGGGGGTACTTGAGGACAAGGTTGAGTGTCACTGTAATAGAACCCAGATCCCTCCATAAAGGAGTACCTGTTACTGCCTATTACTGTCACAAGAGATGTTTACATTCTTTGTTACAGCAATAAGGGATAAAAAAAAAAAAGAATAAAAAATGTGACAAATGTAAACAGTGTGAGGTATCGCCGCGATCATTAGAGCGAGAGCAATATTTTTAGTACAAGACCTCCTCTGTAACCTGTAGAAACGCTTAAAGCATCACCTATGGAGATTTTAAAAGGTACCATAATTTGTCGCCATTCCACAAATGTGTGGAATTTTAAAGCATGGCATGTTCAGTATCCATTTATTTGACGTAACATCATCTTTCACATTATACAAAAAATTGGGCTAACTTACACTTTCATGAATAAAAAAAACCCAGTATTTCTTAAAAAAAAAAAAATAGCATTTGAAAGACCACTGCGCAAATACAGTGCAACATAAAATATTGCAACAATCGCCATTTTAGTCTCTAGGGTCTCTGGTAAAAAAAATTATATATAACGTTTGGGGGTTCCAAGTAATTTTCAAGCAAAAACTACTGATTTTAACTTGTAAGCAACAAGTGTCAGAAAAAGGCTTAGGCATGAAGGGGCGTTAAGGCAGTACATTCTATCCACCGGATCAGACAGTTTTAGGCATTAGATACAACATGACGATTAGTCATGTGTTTGGAGGTCTTAACCTTCAGAACCAGCAAAGCAGCCAAAATTAGTTGGAGCAATGGTTTCCCACTCTTCCCAATACATTTTTCACAAATGTAAAATTTGTGCACCATTAAGGCCATGATCCATGTAGATGAGCTGCAGAAAGCAGCCCTTCCCAGCTTATTTTACATCCCATATGACTTAAGACAGCATATCGGGCCCCATTCACAAACCTTTAACCTTCATTAGCCATAATGGCTGCAATTATTTTCAGCAATAAGAGCCAATGAAAGGTTCAAAGGTCACTTGGCAGATAATGACGATAATTGTGTCAAATAACACGTGAATTATAGCGTGAATAGCCTGAGAGAAAGCTTTCATTATCCATATCAAAAATATTGCCTTGGTTGTATGAATTTCTTTCCTCAAGTCATTCTCATTTGTGGAAGAAAGCAGTAAAAAAAAAAAAAAAATTGCTTTTAGAGACAAAAAGCAGAAAGGTTTTATTTTCTGCATCATTGGACCAGATTTTCAATTGGACATTAAAAAGGAGCCAATATGCTCTTAAGGGCTTTTATACATTAAATATACTGTACATCAGGGGTCTCCATACTTTTCAAGCAAAGGGCCAGTTTACGGTCTTTCAGAATTCAGGGGGGCCGGATTCTGACCAGTCAGGGTAGAAAATGCCCCAGAGCCGAGCATCAGTGAGAATAAACATGGCCCCAGTGCTGGTGGGCAGTAGGAGGAGGAATAGTGCTCCATCATTGCAATTCGTCTAAGAAATAATGCCCCATTGTTGGTACCATTGGGAGCAATACTGCCTCATATCATTGGGAGCAATACTGCCTCAAGGCCAGGATGAAGGCTAGCAAAGGGCCCCATCTGGCCCTTGGGCCGCAGTTTGGAGACCCCTGCTATACATATACGTTATTATATTTTATAATTGATTATATTTTATTAAATATACTTTAAATAAATGAATGCGAAACATATCATGAAAATCAAGACTACCCTAGAATGGCATCAGCATGTGAATAAAACAAGAAACTTTAAGATTTAAGGCAGTGCCAGTTTAAACCCACAGGGGTATACCCCAAATCAGAATACAGGTTTCGCATTGGACATCGCCTGTAAACACAAACATATTTGTGGCATATTGGCTGCCTGGACCTTTAATTTGTTTACTACTTAAATAGGAAAGACAGTGAAAAGTTTAGCCACTTCTGGACTGCCCACATACTGTGGGAGGGCTGCCCAGCTGTGCGAACCTGTACCTGTATGTCGGTCCATGCATGAGATACAGCGAGCTTGCGCACGCCTCCGCCGTGGGAGCTCGATGTCTGTAGGCCACCTGAGATCGCGGTAAAGAGGCCAAGGCAGAGATCTGCTGTTCCTAGTGATCAGGAACAGCAATCTCTGTGTTGTTCCAACTAAGCCCATCACCCATACAGTTAGAACACACCCAGGGAACACAGTTAACCCCTTGATCGCCCCCTAGTGTTAACCCCTTCACAAATAAAAGGGGTCAGGCTCCTTTTCTTTGTCTGGACATGTGTTGGATTTTATCAACTGTTTTATCACTTGACTGGAATTATGGAAAGGGGGCAGGGGGATGAAAGATGGTGCCAGCAGTATGGATGAGGAAAGCGAAGATAAGTGTTCACCCCCGGAGTCTAGTACACATGGGCCGAATGTTGGCCCACATCAGAGTGTTCTGGCAGGGGGGGTCAATCGCTGTACTAACATCGCAATATTACTACAGCGGCTCCGACCTAAGCGGTCCGTTTTTTTGTTTTGTTTTGTTTTTTTGTTCAGCCCCGCTTTTTTGAATAAAAAAAAGAAACTAGCAGTGTGTACCAAGCTTTTATCTACACCTTTTGACTACTGGAAGAGGAACAATGCATGTGTTTTAAGGATTTTTTTTTTTCTGTCGTCCAGTAACCCTTTCCAGCTTTAAGCCCTGGTTTACATTGCAGCGACTTGGCATGTGATTGACATGTTAAATTGCATGCCAAATCTGTGGCCATTGCCAGCAATGGCACCGTCCGAATCAGTGCGATGCACAGGTTCCCAAAAGTAGTTTCTGTACTACTTTTGGTGACTTCGGGTGCGCTTTCAATAGACATATGTGCAGAAACCCGTACAGATGTCTCTAAAATCGCCCTCGAAGTCAAGACTGACATGCAGGAATAAAATCGTGTGATTTCATTCCCACCTGGGCTTAATCTGACTGGTTGCTATTGCCAACACAACAGTTTTTTTTCTTAATCAGCCCTGTGACACAACAAGGAACTGAAATCATGTATCCTTCACACCCAAGGAAGCTGCAATCTGCCTCTGTTTGCTCTGCATTTGCCATGGTAGTGTACATGTGATCTGTTATGACACCAGTCATTCGATGGCTTGACAGTTTGGTTGGGAGCACAAGCAACTGTGGACAGTGATCATTCACGGCATACCTTGAATGTAACTTTTTTGGGAGACCGTTAAAGTAATTGGTTTATTTTTGCTTTAAAGCGGAGTTCCACCCAAAAGAGGAACTTCAGCTTTTCGGGAACCTAAAACAGGTATTTGCACACTTCCGGGTATTGACCCCCGCGGAGTCACGCCCCTTCGCGTTTCCCAGAAGACAGAGCGGGGACCAGTGATGGCGCGCTGCGCACTCGCGCATGCGCAGTAAGGAACTGGGCAGTGAAGCTGCAAGGCTTTATTTCCCGATTCCCTCACCAAGCATGGCGGCGGCAGCATCCGAGGACCGAGCGATTGCTCGTTCTCGTCTGCCGTCTTCGCGGGCGCGCTGGACAGATAAGTGTTCATTTTTTTTTTCTAAAAGTCAGCAGCTGCAGTATTTGTAGCTGCTGGCTTTAAAAAAAATTGGGGGTCCTCCACTTTAAATAGCACTGCTTGTGGGCCTAAGTCAATTGACGGCAAGCTTCTGCACTCTTAGAGGAAATTGCAATTTTATTTGCGTTAACCAGGTACAGTACTTCAAATCAGAGAATGTGAAAAGGAGATTTGTTTGTGCATAATGTAAACACAATTAGCCGTTTTTCTGGCTAGGTCGGTAATACTTGGCATATGTTGTGAGGAGCATTATGATAACAGCTGGATTTAAAAGTGAAAGCTTTTCCTGGTGTGCCAAGTGCTTAAGATGTAACGCAAGAAGGTGTGGCATTCTCTCACATTGGCAGGGCCTGCAGGCCTAGCAGAGCTCTCTCTATTCAATATTTATCTATCATAATGTACATGACGCACAACAGCAGGTAAAGAACCCAGAAGCCTCCATCTTTGAAGGGTGTCATTAAAAAAGGTATAAAGCAATACTAGTACCACTGTAAAAATAAAACAGGTTGTAGGTTCTAGCCGTCATTCCTGGACAAATATACCTGAAAAGGAAGCTGTATGGCCCTCTTGGCACCATGTGCAAGAGGCCCAATTGCCATTAGTGTTGGGCAACACAAGACCAAGCTTTGGTCAGTACACAGAGATTTAGGGGCAATAAAGTGGTTCTAAAGGCTGAAGGGTTTTTACCTTCATGCATTTTATGCATGAAGGTAAAAAACCTTCAGTATGCAGCGTCCCCCACACTTACCAGAACCTGACTGCGATCCAGCGATGTACATGAGAGCAGCTGCTCTCCTGGGTCTCTACCTCCCAACAGTCAGATAGCGCAGCAGTAGCCATTGGCTCCTGCTGCTGTCAATCGTGGCTCACAGCTATTGAGGTAGAAGTACAAGCAAAATATTTTTTGGATAGCGTGACCCCTGTCAGGTCGCCATATTCTGTAGCTTTTCCTTCACTTCCTGTATCGTAGCCTAAACGGCAAAGGTCTCCAAAACAGAATTCCTCATCCTCACCAGAACAAGTGTCCCCATTGGAGGATTCCCCTTCTTTTCCTGTTCTGGACACAACCCAAAATATGGAATTTTCTTTTCATTGATAACAGTATACATGACAAATAGAGTGGGTGAAACTCCTTAAGTAGACATACAGCAATAAAAACCATTAATCTCAACTCTTTAGTTATACTATGATTATAATCAAGATTGTTTGATTATACACTGAAATAACATCAGGAAAACATGGAAGCTATCAATAACAATGTTGAACTGAACTCCACACGCCACACAAAATATAAAAAGCCTTGCTTGCCAGTATTTGCTTTTCCCTGGCAATTTTTCAAGGTCGTGGTGATACTGTATTGTTATACAAGGTACATGGTCTGATCAGAGTTCTTACATGCGAGCCAGAAAATTACAACATAAATAATACTACACTGTGTGAACATACAATTGTTCCTGGCCTTTTCCTTTCTTCTTTTAAAGGAATGTTTAACTCTAGGAAAGTTCTTCTACACAAATGATGTATGTATGTGTGTCTCTACACTTACCATTGAGGAACCGGTTTAGAACTATTGTTCTTATAGTGGACATGTAGATAGAAATTGAATTTGATTGGAAGCAGTCACTGTTTGGCCAAGTTTTTTTCAACCGAGCCGGGTTGTGCAGGCAGGGCCCCAGCTTTAAAATTTCAAAACAAATTAAAAGGAATAGAATGGCCAGCTTAAAGGAGAAGTATGGGTTTGGGGGTTAATACAGTTTTATACTTACCTAGGTGTATGCAGCATCTGCCCGATGTCACATCCGTCCCCTGGCATCTCTGCACCCGAGCAGAGAGCTGCTGCCTGTCAAACAGCAGCTCTGCTCCTCCACGCTCTTTGGAGTGCTGAGCTGTGGAAGGGCAGGAAGCGGCCGTCTCGACGGCTGGTGAGAGGTTGAGACGGTTATCAGTCCAGGCACCTGGCGGATCCAGACTCCCACTTCAGCAGAGAGCAGACCTCAGTCGATTCTTTGCTGAAAACGGGTCACAGGAGTGCAAAACGAATTGCATTCCTGTGACCCATAGGATTAGCCCAGCCAAAACGAGCTCAGGCTAAAACTTTTCCTTTAACCACTTCAATACTGGCCCATTGTAATATGACGTCCACAGATGGGATCTCGCATCCTGGGTGGACGTCATATGACGTCCTGGGCTTTGTGGGTGGATATCTGAATGATGCCTGCAGCTAGAGGCATCATTCAGATATCCTTCTCTTCTGCCGGCGATTCTGTGCAACATAAGAATGATCATAGCGGCGGTTCCACCGCTTGATCGTTCTTATAGGCGGCAGGAGGGGACAACCCCCACCCCCTTCATCCGGTGCTTCTCCGGGCTCTCCCGTGCCATTGGGGGCCCGGAGAAAGAATCGTCCGGCGCTCGCAGGAAGCATACAGATGACTATGACTGTCGGAGGACCTGGGCGCGATGTGATGACGTCATGCCCGGGTCCCCGTATGTAAACAAAGCCGTGATTGCAGTTACGAAGCAACAGTCATCATGAGATCGGTGATTTTTTTTTTCACCGATCTCATTCTTTCCAGCCTGGAGGAAAGGACCTGTCACACACATTTCCTATTACAAGGGATGTTTACATTCCTTGTAATAAAAATTAAAGTGAAACAACAAAAAAAAAAAACTCCCCTGTCCCCGGTAGTTCCTGCGCAGAAGCGAACGCACACACAAGTCCCGCCGACATATGTAAACGCTGTTTAAACCACATATGTGAGGTATCGCCACATGCGTTAGAGTGCCAGCAACAATTCTAGCACTAGAATACTCCTCTGCAAATCTAAACTGGTAACCTGTAAAAAATTTCAAAGCGTTGCCTATGTAGATTTTTAAGTACAGAAGTTTGGCCCCATTCCATGAGTGTGCGCAATTTTAAAGCGTGACATGTTAGGTATCTATTTACTCGGTGTAACATAATCTTTCATATTTTACAAAAAAATTGTGCTAACTTTACTGTTTTGTTATTTTTTTTAATTCATGAAACAATTTTTTTCCAAAAAAAAGGCGTTTGAAAAATTATTGCGCAAATACCGTGCAAGATAAAACGTTGCAATGACCGTCGTTTTATTCCCTAGGGTGTCTGCTAAAAAAAACATATAATGTTTGGGGGTTCTGCGTGATTTTCTAGCAAAATAATTATGATTTGTACATGTAGGAGAGAAGTGCCAGAATAGGCCCGGTATTGAGGTGCGTATAAAAAGCCCTGTATTGAAGTGGTTAAGTTTAGGTACATTTAGCACCACTAAATCCACTCCAATAATAAAAAAAAAATTGTGGATCAACAGGATCTTTAAACAGATTTGACTTAAATTTCCTGTGCAATTTTTTTTGCATGCTTTATTTTTCAAAATAAAATTATTTTTAGATATATTCCAAAAATCCAACACGAAATGGAACAGCAAAAAAAATAAAGTCAGAACCACCCTAAATTGGATGCAATAAGAATGTAACTATGCAATTCCTTACAAAAGACCTCGCCTCATCATACAGGAGAACGCAACGTAAAAAAAAAAAACTTTAAAAGAATGGGTTGGGGGAAAAATATGGGGAAGGGTAGGGGGGAAATATGGGCAAGTTATGCCTCGTTTCCACTGAGCGGTTCGGTACGCTATTTTGGGTGTTCCCATTATGAAAGTGTGCCATAATAAAACCGAACCGTACCGCATCATTCTGGGTCCTGCTTCAGATGTGGGGCCATAGAAAATGGAACGGTTCGGTTAGGGCAGACCTACAATACATTCTACTGATTGGTGGACACCCTAGGCATTTTTTCTAAACCCTGTATGGCCCCTGACGGTCCAACTTGCAGTGGAAACGCTCACCTGAATAGACCGGTCCATTCTAACCATTCCAAACTGTACCGACCCGAACCGTTCCGTTCAGTGGAAACAAGGCATTTGTTCCCTATCCACTTTAGCACCTTACAGTCTGCAACCAACGGTCAACATAAGCCATGGGAATGAGACATCGTATTCCTACACATGGCGGGCCAGATCCACGAAGCAGTAACGCTGGCGTATCTATTGATATGCCAGCGTAACTTCTAGGTTGCTCCAGCGTATCTTTTTTTTGTAGCCACAAAACAAGATACGCCTGAAGCTGGGCTAGATCCGGCTGGCGTACGTCTTAGTACGCCGCCGGATCTAAGGTGCATATTTACGCTGGCCGCTGGGTGGCGCTTCCGTCGATTTCCGCGTCGAGTATGCAAATTAGCTAGATACGCCAATCCACAAACGTACGTCCGGCGCATTTTTTTTACGTCGTTTCCGTAAGGCTTTTTTCGGCGTTACGTTACCCCTGCTATATGAGGCGTTCTCAATGTTAAGTATGGATGTCGGGCCAGCGTAAAAATGTTACGTTGTTTACGTCGTTTGCGTAAAACGTTCGCGAATAGGGCTTTGCGTAGAATTAAAAAAAAACGTCATTTACGTGGGGTCAATAGGAATTGCCATACAACACGCCCACATCTGATCCATTTGAATTGCGCGCCCTTACGCTGACACAGTTACACTACTCCGCCGTAACTTACGGCGCAAATTCTTTGTGGATACGGAAAATACGCTGTAAGTTACGGCGGCGTAGTGTATCTGAGCTACGCTACGCCGGACGTAGAGATGCGCCGAGGTACGTGGATCTGGGCCGGCTAGTCTCCAAATCACTGGGTGAAGGAGGCAACTGACCTGCCAATATGTGCTCGACCGTGTCGGTGCAAAGATGCTTGATTCAGTAGAACCAGGTTCTAATAAAGTTATCCTTTAGGGCGCTGGTCAGACTCTCTATATGGCAAATGTCCTCAACCTTACAGAACCATTTCTGTGAGAGAAAGGTCTTGTGGATTTCCACTTTGATGAGATGAATGAACTGTTTTTTTCTTTTTTTTTTTTTTAATGCAATCTCTTAGGAAAAGATTGTAAACGTTCCCAACTTATGCAGCGTTGACACTTAGGAGTCAATGACCATCCCACGTGTCTGAAATGTAACCTCATTAATAATGAAAGATAAAGGGATGACATGGATGGACAGCCGGAAAAACGAATAAAAAGGAACCCGGCTAAAATCCATACATAGTCTACTTTTCTATTTTAATTAAACCAATTTTGTCACATGTAAATAAATGTTTTTTGCTTTAAATGGGCTCATTCATCCACTTTACGCGAATAATACGGCTCTCAACACATTTTTGCAGTCGACAGGCAATATACATTCATCTTCATTGGGCAAATAAGGACTGACATGATAGCTCTATATCAAAATGACCTTTCCTTTGTTATATATGACCTGTACATACCATTGTTCACTTTCCTATATAATGGCTGTCTTATCCATAACAAAATTGAGAAAAAGGAGAAGTGGTCCCTGCGGGGAGAAGACCGCGATTATTGCTAGTGGCTATACCAGACACTAGCGATAATCATGTAAAATCAATCCGGCAGGCTAGTTGGACCCAAGTTGATCGATCAATCAACTTGGTACATTCAGCCTCCCCATACATGGTTCAAATCTCAGCTGAGATTCGAACCACAATTGGCATGTCATTTTTATGGGGGGGGGGGGGGGGGGGGGTACCTAGTTTTGAGAGGAACTTTCTGTCCCACTTTCTCCTCTAGTCTTCTGGCCGCCTAGGCGATCCCTCCCTCCCTGCAATCTTCTGAAAAGATTGCCTGGCCGCTGACAGAGCGCAGCGCGACTCCACATGTGCAGTGCGCGCCCGGCTGTGAAGCCGCACGCTGCCACAGCCAGCCACCCACAATTACAATGCCGGTGCCGTGGACAAGAGGGGGAGAGGAGCGAGGCATCAGGCGGTCGCATAGCTGGACTGTGGGACAGGCGAGTGTGCGCTTATTAAAAGTCAGCAGCTAAACTTTTTGTAGTTGCTGACTTTTAATAAACTTAACAACCAGCGGAACTCCTCTTTAAAGCAGAGGTTCACCCGTATATATGACTATTTCCCCTTAGATGAATGCTCGTTTTGTCTAGGGGAATCGGCTAGATGTTTTAAAATATGTGCAGTACTTACGGTTTACGACATGCATCCTCTCCGTCGCTTCCGGGTATGGGCTGTGGGACTGGGCGTTCCTATTTTGATTGACAGTGTTCCGAGAGGCTTCCGACGGTCGCATCCATCGCGTCACGATTTTCCGAAAGAAGCCGAACGTCGGTGCGCAGGCGCAGTATAGAGCCGCACCGACGTTCGGCTTCTTTCGGCTACTAGTGACGCGATGGATGCGACCGTCGGAAGCCTCTCGGAAGACTGTCAATCAAGAAGGAACGCCCGCTCCCGAAGACCCATACCCGGAAGTGACGGAGCAGATGCATCTCGAAAACGGGTAAGTACGGATCATATTTTAAAACAAATAGCCGATTCCCTTAGACAAAACGAATAAACTTAACAACCAGCGGAACTCCTCTTTAAAGCAGAGGTTCACCCGTATATATGACTATTTCCCCTTAGATGAATGCTCGTTTTGTCTAGGGGAATCGGCTAGATGTTTTAAAATATGTGCAGTACTTACGGTTTACGACATGCATCCTCTCCGTCGCTTCCGGGTATGGGCTGTGGGACTGGGCGTTCCTATTTTGATTGACAGTGTTCCGAGAGGCTTCCGACGGTCGCATCCATCGCGTCACGATTTTCCGAAAGAAGCCGAACGTCGGTGCGCAGGCGCAGTATAGAGCCGCACCGACGTTCGGCTTCTTTCGGCTACGAGTGACGCGATGGATGCGACCGTCGGAAGCCTCTCGGAAGACTGTCAATCAAGAAGGAACGCCCGCTCCCGAAGACCCATACCCGGAAGCGACGGAGAAGATGCATCTCGAAAACGGGTAAGTACGGATCATATTTTAAAACAAATAGCCGATTCCCTTAGACAAAACGAGCATGAAGCTAAGGGGAAAAGAGAAAAAAAAAAACAAATTGGTTGAACTCCCGCTTTAAGGGAATGTTTCCAGTTAAAGTCAAAGACATTTATATTTACAACATGTTCTGACCTTTAAAAGCTTACTGAGCACTCAATTCTTTAACACAGCTGAATTTTGCTTGTTCCTTTTTATTGCTGCTCCTCTTTTTTTTTTTTTTATGCTTGGCTGCTTTAGAAGCACAATGCAAGTATGTCATTAAAGATTTTTTTTGACAATGTTTACAGAAACCAAATCCACACTATTTAGCCTATAAAACACATCACTGGTGCATAATTATCGTTATCGGGAAAAAATGCTGCCTCAGGGTTCCCCTTGAGAGTCAGTTATGCTCCTGTTGGTGCCACCATCTTGGCAAAGCTCTCCCCTGCTCTTCCCACCCCCTCCAAGCTAGCAGACCGACTTCAGACTGCACTATCCACTGTTAACTCTGGCAGTTTTGGAAAGCAGCACTGAGAGAGCAAGAGCCAGCAGAATTGAAAGTTGTAAACGGTCACCATTATAAATTCTCTTCTGTAGTTTTATGCCAAAACATGCAAGAGACTCAAGACCATATATTGATCTCTTATCAGCTTATTGCAACGCCTCAGATTGTTTGGAGGTTGGCTACTTTGTTCTGTTGGCCTGCGACATTTTACTTCCATTACGTCTCTTAAGGCGGCCATAGACTGTTCCTGCTAAACCGGCCGAGATTCAAACCATGTATGGGCAAGGCCGAATGTACCCAGGCCAATCCATACAACCACGTCAGATTTTTCATGGGATTATTGCCAGCATGGAGAACACAATAGCCTGCTTGAGTAAATTACCCCTCATCAACACAGACCGTGTTCTTTCATGCAACTCCATCCGGGAACCATTTTTCATCCTACAAGCTCTAGTGATGCTGTATGTTTGGGAGGTTTCAGACCCAAGGAACCATCTACTGTATTTGTAGGATTAACCGGTAAGTGTTTTTTGCCAATCTTGTGCGAGAGGCAGATTTATTCAGTGAGTGGTGTCCTATGGGAGAGGAAATCCCTGTGGTGCACTAAGAGGTGATAGATAGAAGATTGGCACAAGTGGATTGTGGATTTGATCACAGTTTGAAAGAAGATGATCCACAGAGATTACCGTATTTATTTGGGACTTGTGGATTTATGCACTCTTTTTTATTTCTTCACATTGGTGGAGCACTTTTAATTAAATTGGATATTTTAGTTATAAGTAGTTCACTTTTGTCATTTTCCTTTTTTACTCTACCTGGAGGGTGAGGCAAAACCCTTATATTTGGTCATTTATTAGTATTTTTAGGCCCCATGCACACGAGACACTGGTAAACACGTGTTCAGAGGCATTTGGACAGCTTTTTCAACTGCCCCTGAACACATTTAATGTTATCCTATGTGTCCATGCACACAGTCAAGTTTTTCTGTGTTTTTCGGCAGTTGCGTTTATGCTAGTTTTTTCAGAAGCAAAAAAATGGGTTCAGACGCAAACGTTTTCACGTTTCAGACGCAAATCGCGGCAAAACGCGGTACCAGCGTTTTGTCACGATTTCATTTATAGGCGTTTTTAAAGGTGACCTATTTTTTTACATTAGAAATCTCAAAAATGATGGCAAATAATGAAAAACCATAAAAAAAAACACAACATAAAAAAATGTAATTGCTTGCATTGCAGACAATCCACAACTTGTGGCAGGTGACGTGGCCAGTGGACAATCCACAACTTGTGGCAGGTGACATGGCCAGGTGACGTGGCAAGTGGACAATCCACAACTTGTGGCCAGGTGATGTGGCAAATGACGTAGCCAGGTCACGTGGCCATTGGACAATCCACAACTTGTGGCAGGTGACGTGGCCAGTGGACAATCCACAACTTGTGGCAGGTGACATGGCCAGGTGACGTGGCAAGTGGACAATCCACAACTTGTGGCCAGGTGATGTGGCAAATAACGTGGCCAGGTCACGTGGCCATTGGACAATCCACAACTTGTGGCAGGTGACATGGCCAGGTGACGTGGCCAGGTCATGTGGCAAGTGGACAACCCACAACTTGTGGCAGGTGATGTGGCAGGTGACGTAGCCAGGTGATGTGGCAAGTGGACAATCCACAACTTGTGGCAGGTGACGTGGCCAGATGACATGGCAGATGACGTGGCAAGTGGACAATTCACAACTTGAGGCAGGTGACGTGGCAAGTGACACGCTAAATACAAGAACACTGCTGCTCTCTCAGCTGCTACTCACTCTGGTCTCACAAAATGGCTGAAATGGTTAAATAATACAGTTTGAGCTTAGGGAGGGTCTTCTATTTCTTAACCAAACGCTTATAAACGCAAACGCGGTAAAACGCCGCGAAATTCGCGGGAAAACAAGCATTTTAAACAACGTTTTTTGCGTTTGAAAACGTGTGTTTAGATGAGTTTGCATCTGCGTCTCGTGTGCATGGGGCCTTAAGGTGGTAGCAGGGGCAGAGTGATTCAATTTACACTTTAGTCAATTATGTTGCCATTTTTCTGCTTGGGTACATTGAATTACATCAGGTAATGTGCCAACACATTCATGATACTTCGCCTAACTCTGAAGTCCAGTTTTATGTTATTTTTGGAAAACATTAGGGCCGTTATTGATTAATATTGTCATGTTTTATTAATCTTTTTTTTTTTTTTTTTTTTTTTTTTATTAGACTAATTTCGATTATAACACGCATACATTTTTCAGATCACCACCATATATAGTCCCCACTAATATCCACAGACACCTCCCCCACTGCAATATCCACAGACACCGCCCCCACTGCAATATTCACAGACACCGCCCCCACTGCAATATCCACAGACACCGCCCCCACTGCAATATCCACAGACACCGCCCCCACTGCAATATACACAGACACCTCCCCCACTGCAATATACACAGACACCTCCCCCACTGCAATATCCACAGACACCTCCCCCACTGCAATATCCACAGACATCTCCCCCACTGCAATATCCACAGACATCTCCCCCACTGCAATATCCACAGACATCTCCCCCACTGTAATATCCACAGACATCTCTCCCACTGCAATATCCACAGACATCTCCCCCACTGCAATATCCACAGACACCTCCCCCACTGCAATATCCACAGACATCTCTCCCACTGCAATATCCACAGACATCTCCCCCACTGCAATATCCACAGACATCACCCCCACTGTAATCCACAGACATCACCCCCACTGTAATCCACAGACATCACCCCCACTGTAATCCACAGACATCTCCCCCACTCTAATATGGTCCACATCTCCCCCACTGTAAAGGAAGATTAGTGCTTGCTTAGTCTTACCAGAGAAGCCGGCCAAAACACAAGAAGTTGAGGCCGGGTGATGACGTCAGCGCGCCGCTCTAGGCTCACCTAGGCCATCCGGGTGGACCAAGATGGCCACCGCTCCGGGAGCTAGGCCGAAGCCGCGGCCTTTCCTATGGCCGAGGCAGCAGCAGAGCTCCGCGGATCACGTGGTGTGCCGATCCGCATATGGTGATTCGTTCGGATCACGGATCATTTACGATCAGTTGCACCACTAGTACCGATCAAATGAATTTTGATCGATCAAAAAAAAAAAATGTACGATTAAAATCGAGGAATTAATCTTAGATTTCCACAGCCCTAGAAAATATGATTACAAAAATATATGTAATCCCTTTAACCAACAATGATTAGCGAGATAGATGATCTACCAACTGATCTGTGCTTATACATTAGCATGTGACGGTTTCACTTGGACTTAACCTTTGTACATTATGCCAGTTGCACGCATTGAAAAGCAGCAAGCCTTTTTGTTTCAGAAGCTACAGTATACATGTACAATCATTAGTATCATCGAAGACACCATGCCCCGCAGACAGAGGTAGTCAGTGAGATCTTTGATAATCATTAGCATTATAATTGCTGCAGGGTGCCGGAATTCACATTGCACGGATCTTTGCTTATCATTCCCTCAGAGCCATGCAGATGACAGCCAAAGAGTTGAACAGTTCAATGTGTCACTTGGAATTAGGCATACACACCATGACTTTTAGAAAAAAAAAAAAACACAGCACAGCAGTCCAGAGATATGGAGAATAAATTTTTTATCCAGATTATTAATGCCTGCAGCAGAATTCTGGTCTCCGATAGACATGGGTTTCAGACATTCTGGAAAGAAAATGTAGACTTGAGGCTGGGTTCACATCATTGCTAATTGGATGCAAGTTCCCTGCATCCAATTCGCAACAGCAGGAGATTTTGACCATCTCTCTATGGAGCGGGTTCACTTATCTACGATGCGGCTCTGGTCTGAATATGCACAGGAGTCCTGTGCGTCTTTTGGTCTGTTTCAGGTCCGAATTCAGCCCAAGATTTGGGTTGAAATCAGACCTAAAATGGTGAACCTGGATGCACTGGACCCCTGCTGGGAGCTGCGTGCGATGGTGTGAACCCAGCCTGACATATTTTGTAGGTGCACATTATGGCCGCCTTTACACAGACAAATAGACATTGGATAGGCACACACAGGGGCAAATCAGTCGATTCTTGAGCCCGTACTTAGATAGTTGTTGACAGCTGCAGATGTTCCAGCTGTAAAAAGCAACGACAGGCTGAAAATAACCACAGTTGTCCAGCGATCTTCGCATGTATCCTGCATGTTCTTACTGTAAACTAGTCCCTGATGGGTTTTAATGAATCTCCTCATAAGCACATTAACCACTTAACCCCCGGACCATATTGCTGCCCAAAGACCAGAGTACTTTTTGCGATTCGGGACTGCGTCGCTTTAACAGACAATTGCGCGGTCGTGCGACGTGGCTCCCAAACATAATTGGCGTCCTTTTTTTCCCACAAATAGAGCTTTCTTTTGGTGGTATTTGATCACCTCTGCGGTTTTTAGTTTTTGCGCTATAAACAAAAATAGAGCGACAATTTTGAAAAAAATGAATATTTTTTACATTTTGCTATAATAAATATCCCCCAAAAATATATAAAAAAAACATTTTTTTTCCTCAGTTTAGGCCGATACGTTTTCTTCTACATATTTTTCGTAAAAAAAAAATTGCAATAAGCGTTTATTGATTGGTTTGCGCAAAAGTTATAGCGTTTACAAAATAGGGGGTATTTTTATGTCATTTTTATTATATTTTTTTTACTAGTAATGGCGGCGATCAGCGATTTTTTTTTCGGTATTGCGACATAATGGCGGACACTTCGGACACTTTTGACACATTTTTGTCGCTTTAACTGACATTTGCGCGGTCGTGCGTCGTGGCTCCCAAACAAAATTGACGTCCTTTTTTCCCCACAAATAGAGCTTTATTTTGGTGGTATTTGATCACCTCTGCGGTTTTTAATTTTTTGCGCTATATACAAAAAAGGAGCGACAATTTAAAAAAAAAAATTTTTTTTTTTTTACTCGTTGCTATAATAAATATCACAATTTTTTTTTTAAAAAACTATTTTTTTCTCAGTTAAGCCCGATACGTATTTTGACGTATTTTTGTAAAAAAAAAAAAAAAATCGCAATAAGCGACTGGTTTGCGCAAAAGTTATAGCGCCTACAAAATGGGGGAACAGAATTATGATTTTTTTTTATTATTTTTTTTTTTTACTAGTAATGGCGGCGATCTGCGATTTTTATTGAGACTGCGATATTGCGGCGGACGTATCGGACACTTTTGACACAAGTTTGGGACCATTCACATTTATACAGCGATCAGTGCTATAAAAATGCACTAATTACTGTATAAATGTGACTGGCAGGGAAGGGGTTAACACTAGGGGGTGAGGAAGGGGTTAAATGTGTATCCTAGGTGTGTTCTAACTGTGTGGGGGGAGGGGGGTGAGTGGGGGAGGTGACCGATGCTGTGTCCCTATGTACAAGGGACACAGATCGGTCTCCTCTCCTCTGACAGCACGTGGAGCTCTGTGTTTACACACAGAGCTCCACGTCCCTGCTGTGTTACCGAGGATCGCGTGTACCCGGCGGACATTGCGGCCGCCAGGTACACGCATCGGCTCTTCGGCGATGCGCCGGGACAGTGTTTACCTGCCGCGCGCGGGTAATGCACATAAAAGTACGTCTAAAGACGTCCACTCGGCACTTGAGAGCCGCGCTGTGGACGTCTTTTGTCTATAGCGCGGATCTCAAGTGGTTAAAGCCAAAAGTTTCGTGACTCCTGACTTTACACGTACATGAACTTTAATGATATCTCAGTCTTAGTCCAGAGGGTTTAATATCGAGTTGGCCCACCCTTTGCAACCAAAACCGCGTCAACTCTTCTGGGAAGGCTGTCCACAAGGTTTAGGGGTGCGTCTATGCCAATGTTTGACCATTCTTCCAGAAGCGCATTTTGAGGTCAGGTACTGATGATGAACGAGAAGGCCTGGCTCGCAGTCTCCGTTCCAATTCATTCCAAAGGTGTTGAGGTCAGGCCAAGTTCCTCCACCTCAAACTCGCTCATCCACACTATATTGACGAAAGTATTGGGCCACCCCCTTCAAATCATTTGGTAAAGGAGGGATTATGGTGCACAATCATGTTAGAAAAGGAAGGGACCATCCCCAAACTGTTCCCACAAAGTTGGGAGCATGAAATTGTCCAAAATGTCTTGGTGAGCCAACACTCCAATAGGTCCCTTGACTGAAACTTTAAAAAAAAAAAAAAAGGGGGGGGGGGGGTTGGGACTTTGAATGATAAATATGTAAACATATATCTCCATCCCTGTTATATGTAGGAAAAAGGATTGGGACTTTTAATGAGGTATGCATGAGACGACTCAAAGATAGGACAGTGTGATATGGATGCGTTTATTTATGTGTAAAGAGGCATTTGTTACCCTGTATGGAGATAAGGCCCAGTGTATAGGTATGTTTATGAGGATTTTCTAACAATGCGAAGAATAAGTTGTTATACAATGTTTGTGGTTCTTGCATCATGCTTTTTTTATGCTCATTGCTATGTATGTTTACTATTATGTATACATTCGAAATCGCATACTCTGCTATGTGTTTTAGATAAACTCATCCATTTCACACTGTCCTATCTGAGTCTTCTCATGCATACTTCATTCAAAGTCCCAATCCTCTTCCTTTTTTTTTACTGAAACTAAGAGGCCAAGCCCAATTCCTGAAAAACAACCCCCACACCATAATCACCCTCCATCAAATAATTTGGACCAGTGCACAAAGCAAGGTCCATAAAGACATGGATGAGCGAGTTTGGGGAGGAGGAACTTGACTCCTGACCTCAACCCGATAGAACATATTTGGGATGAATAAGAGCAGAGACTGCGAGCCAGCCCTTCTCATCCACATCAGTGTCTGACCTCACAAATGCACTTCCGGAAAAATGGTCAAACATTCCCATAGAGACACTCCCAAACCTTGTGGACAGCCTTCCCAAAAGAAGGCCGTTATAGCTGCAAAGGATGGGCCAACTCAATATTGAACCAAGACACCATTAAAGTTCATGTGCGTGTGAAGGCAGGCGTCCCAATACTTTTGGCACTACAGTGTATAAAAGGATCAGTTCATCCACAACTTCAATTTCAGTGAATGGAAAATGTAAAAGATTTAAAAAATGCCGAGGGTAACCGTGAAATACAAAACCTCCAGTTTAACACCGTTTAAGGCTAGGTTCACACTAATGCGGTGTGTGAAATGCCGCCATCCAAGAGCATTTCTCGCACTGCATTCAAATCACATTGTCCTTGCGATCCGCAGTGGGTGTCCATGCAATCCTAATGACACCCCTAATGCAGTGCGTTTTCCGGCACCGTATCGCATGGTACAAAAAAACGGCCATGCAATCCAGTTGCAGTGAGGTTCCAAAATTGCTGCATGCACGTCTTTGGCGTGATGTGGTGTAATCTGAGTCCATTCAAAATACATGAGCTCAAATCGCACTGCACTGAATTGCATGTGAATTAAACAGGAATGCATTGCATGTCCTGTGCGATTCACATGCGGCTTATAATGTGAACCACAGCGAAGGCCAGGCATGACAACCAGAGAATGGGCTTATTCAAGAATCTGAATATGCAATTAAAACAGTGGTTCTCAACCTTTCTAGTGCCGTGACCCCTTGATAAAATTTCCCAAGTTGTGGAGACCCCCAATAGTAAAAAAAAAATTCATAGCGTGGGTTGTCAGCACCCAAGGCAAGACAAGTAATTTTGCGCTCCTAACCCATGGACATTTCTGGCTCCCCAAGTCCCTTCCACTCGTACAGTATTAAAACCCCTTATTGTACATTTTAGGATGTAAAGAGAGATTACCACTCTCTTTCTTCTCCCTTCTTTCCCTTTTATCTCTCTCCATGCTCATGTCTTGTTTTTTTCTCCCATCCCTGTCTCTAGCTGTGTTTCTTGTTCTCTCCCTTTTTGTTTGTTCCTCCCCCATTTTTCCTCTCCCTTCCATGTATTCTGTATTTGTATTCCTTCTCTTACTCCTTGGTGGTGGTGGGGGGGGGGGGGGGAGGGGGAATGGGATGAGTGGCAATGCTGGGGGGAATTCTGATCAGCCAACTTGGGTGCTCTTGATCAAGGTCATCTTCTGATCTGAGAACTGCAGTGGGGACTTTTAATGGCAACTATAATCACAGGTAGAGTTACTCACTGTTTCTCATAGCAGTGACACGTATGCTGAAATCAGGAGATAGGGTCTCCTCCAGCCCCTCCCACTTCACATTCCTCACCAGTCAGCTGACCTCTAGTCTCTGCCCCCCAGCCTGAACTGAATGGGCGGCTGCAAAGAGGCTGAGTGGGTAGCTGCGAGCTCCAAGGACAGCCCTGCTGGGCGGATGCAAGAAGGCTTGGAGAGCAGCGCGGGCTTGAGGAGCAGCCCAGGATTTGGTGACCCCTGGAAAATTGTCATTCGACCCCCAAGGGGGTCCCGACTCCCAGGTTGAGAACCACTAAATTAAAACTACAATTATTTAGGCCAGGGTGGCTGCCCTGTCATTTGTCCTTAAACTCAAAAGTCAACTTCGGGCAAGGTAAGTGACGCTGAAAAATATTTTTATAGAAACGTCTGTACTGTTATAACATCTTTGGACTTAAAGGGTCACTAAAGGGAATTTTTTTTAACTAAATAGCTTCCTTTACCTTACTGCAGTCCTGGTTTTTATGTCCTCATTGCTCGTTTTTGCTCTGATCCTTCTCTGTTCTGAACACTTCCTGGTTGTCTGTTTCCTAATGAAAAAAGTCATGGGAGCTTTCTCTCTGTGGTCACTAATCAAGGAGGTGTGATTACTGTGTGTCTAAAACCCCTCAACACCAATCAGTTTCGTTTTACAAACCATCACTGCCCTGTATTGGCTCTGTGTCTCTGTACATCACAGAGCAGGAAACAACATGCAAAAAACAAAACTGAAACTGTAGGTACATTATATGATTGATTTTTATCTATTTGTAATCATTTTTAAAAGGAATCAGTTAACTATTATGTCTCTATACCCTGTAAACAGTCATTTCAGCAAAAAAAAATGTTTTCCTTTAACTCAGATTTTTGCCTAAACAAAGTCACAACTATTAGCTTATTAGGTGGATAATGGCCAAATCTTGCAATCCGAGTTTCCGTCTTTTCTCCCAGTGCATTCTCATAATATAAATTGTGGATAGTAGGTAAATCGGACCACCTTGTGATGACTTTGTCAAATCTTGGAAATCAGATAAAGATCTCACCACCAAAGCTGCAGAATGATATGACATGCAAATAAAGGGGCTTCGCCCTGCCGGTATCAAGACCAAAGTGTAATATAAGCATTATACAGGCTACAGTGAGAACGTACAGATGACAATCAGTAGGACATAAGGCCTTTGACCTGGAAGGTTACAAGGATTATAAAGTTTTATTGATACAAGCAGGAACTAAAATATATATATATATATATATATATATATATATATATATATATATATATATATATATATATACACATATACATATATATATACACACACACACACACACACACACACACACACACACACATACACATACATACATATACAAAGAGTGCCGATTCTGGGGACATCAGACTATTCAAACCTGTAAAAAGTCATTAAAAAAACCCACAAATAATAAAATCACAGGAGACCTCCAACTTCAAAGCTCAATCACTCTGACAGCACAACCAAACTGAAACAGATTCCTCTGGTTGAACAAGCTTCTGGAAACTCATTTACAGAATCTTGTTCTCTTGCGGCTTTCATTTCTGATCATTCTTCCATTTACTTTCACAAGAAAAAAACCTCCATTGTGTGGGAAAGACTCAATTAATTAAATTAGACATTTATTTCTGTCGTGCCCGAAATAGCAGGATTAATGAAATTGATTGATTTCCATTATAATGCGGGGTGGACAGAGGACCAGACAAGTCTATAAAACCTTTTACAACATTCTCCAATCCCTGTCCGCACTCAGACTAGTTAAACCATAAACATGCCAAACAATAGGGAAGCAGGGTCTGGGTGTAATCATAGACTCTGACTTGTCATTTCAGCCTCAAGTCCAATCGATGTCAAAAGTTTGTAGAATTCACCTCCGTAACATCTCTAAAATTCACCCCTTTTTAACAAATGAAACCACCAAGCTCATCATTCACTCCCTTGTTATCTCTCACCTTGACTATTGCAACTCCCTTCTCATTGGCCTCCCTCTCCACAGGCTATCACTTCTTCAGTCTATCATGAATGCTGCTGCCAGACTTATCCACCTTACTAAGCGCTCAGTGTCTGCCAAACCTCTCCTCCAATCCCTACACCGGCTCCTGATCGCCCAGCAAAATAAATTCAAAATATTAACCACAACATACAAAGCCAATTTACAACTGTGCTACGAGCTACATCACCAATCTGGTCTCCAAATATCACCCAAACTATCTTCTCAAGACCTCCTACTCTCAATCTCTCTCGTCTCCTCCTCCCATGTTCGTCTCCAGGATTTCTTCAGAGCCTCTCCCATCCTCTGGAACTCACTCCCTCAACCTGTCCAGCTACCTTCAGGCGATCCCTGAAAACTCATCTCTTCAGGGAAGCCTATCAGGTCTCCAACTAACCTTTTACCACTTCCATCAGCTCATTCCCCACAGTTTCAACCTTTTGTACCACCTGCCCTACCCCATTAGATTGTAAACTCTTCTAAACAGGGCCCTCTTAACCACTAGAGTACCGGGCCATCGTCAAATGACGGCTCCACGGTTACTCTGAAAATTCAACAGGACGTCATATGACGTCCTGTATTCTTGCGGCCACTGGGGGGCGCGCGAGCGCGCCGGCGGCCGCGCGCGCCCGGCGCGTCCCCGAGATGCCGATGCTCGTGCCTGGCGGTCGCGATGTCCGCCAGGCACTCGGAATCGGCAGCTACAGGGACAAGACCTGGAGCTCTGTGTGTAAACACAGAGCTCCACGTCCTGTCAGGGGAGAGAGGAGACCGATCTGTGTCCCTTGTACATAGGGACATAGATCGGTCACCTCCCCCAGTCACCCCCCTTTCCCCACAGTTAGAACACAATTTAGGTATACATATTAACCCCTCCCTCACCCCCTAGTGTTAACCCCTTGAATGCCAGTCACATTTATACAGTAATTAGTGCATATTTATCGCATTAATCGCTGTATAAATGTGAATGGCGCCAAAAACGTGTCAATAGTGTCCGATGTGTTCGCCGCAATGTCACGGTGACAGTAAAAAAAAAAAAATCGCAAATCGCCGCCAATACTAGTAAAAAAATGAATAAAATAAAAATGCCATAAATCTATCAGCTATTTTGTAAACGCTATAACTTTTGCGCAAACCAATCAATATATGATCATTGCGATTTTTTTTACCAAAAATATGTAGAAGAATACATATCGGCCTAAACTGAGGGAAAAAAAAACGTTTTTTTTTTAAAAATTGTGATATTTATTAAATAAAAAAGTAAAAAATAGTGGTTTTTTTTTTTAATTGTCACTCTTCTTTTGTTTATAGCGCAAAAAATAAAAACCGCAGAGGTGATCAAATACCACCAAAAGAAAGCTCTATTTGTGGGAACAAAATGATAAAAAAAAAATTTGGGTACAGTGTAGCACGACCGCGCAATTGTCATTCAAAGTGCGACAGTGCTGAAAGCTAAAAATTGGCTTGGGCAGGAAGGGGCGTAAGTGCCCAGTATGGAAGTGGTTAAAGGGTCACTTAAAGGCAGATTTTTTTTTTTTTTTAAATAACAAACATGTTATACTTACCTCCACTGTGCATCTCGTTTTGCACAGAGTGTCCCCAAATCCGGTCTTCTGGGGTCCCTCGGCGGCTGTCTCGGCTCCTCCTCGCAAAAGCTTTCTACCTTCATGCGAGCGAGCTCGCATGGTGGAAAGCTTTTGCGAGCGCGCTCCCGTGATGCAGCAGCGGGCATAGCCGCCGACTGTATCACTCGGCCCCGGCGCGCCGCGTCATCTGCTGTGATTGACAGCAGCGCCAGCCAATGGCTGCGCTGCTATCAATCCATCCAGCCTAGCCAATCAACGGCCAGGCTGGGAACCGAAGACGATCACATGGACACGCGCGGGACTTTCGAGGGGTCAGGTAAGTAAAACGGGGGTTCGGGGGGGGGGGGGGGGCGGTATCGTCGGATGTTTTTTCAGCTTAATGCATAGGATGCATTAAGGTGAAAAAACATTTACCTTTACAATCCCTTTAAGCCTCTTGTATTTAATTTGTATTATAACTGTATTGTCTCCCTTTTATTTTGTAAAGCGCTGCGTAAACGGTTATTGGCACTATATAAATCCTGTATAATATTATTATTATTAGAATAGCCTTGAAATACGACGCTTCAATAAGATTACCCAAGTACATGTGTGCTCCAAGCACTGCATACACAAACCAATTTGTAAACACTACAGAAAAAAAAAAACAGTAAAAAATAAATAAAATAAAAATAAAAAGTAGTGCTATTGCCCAAACAAAGTTAGTGGGGTGCCTACTATAGGATACTGCTCAATGATAGATAGATAGATAGATAGATAGATATAGATAGATAGATAGATAATATAGAACATGTGGCAGTCAAACACATTAAATCAACAAATGCTTTAACCTTTTTCTAATCTTATTTTGCAAATTAGGTTAAAAAGCAAAAAAATAAAAAATAAAACACAACAGGACATTATTATCAATCCGATGTGTCGTCCCTTGTGTTGCCAGCTCCTGCATTAGCTTCCCCCTCTTATCCCTCCCTACCCCAGCTGCCATAGTCTATGAATTAAAAATGATCTTTGAGGCTGGGCAGATGAATGAAAGGTCCTTCATAGAAGCCCTATAGTACAGCTTCTGTGAATGGAGGAAGTGGACAGTAAGGGCGGTATAACCTGCATTTTTAATGGTTACATATAATGGGTCTCTTGACTTTAAAGACCCCCCACTTCACCAGATTATAGTTGACATTAACACTGGATGGTAGGGGACACCATCAAGAAATAACAGGACAGCGTCTCCCTCCTTGGCAGATTGCAGAGCTTATTGATACTTCTAAAATGCAAAGTGTTTTTTTTATTGATTTTAATAAAGATGTCTACATAGAAAGCACCAGGATTCTGACTTGTGATCTATTTTGAGCTGTACAATTAAAGGGTCACTAAAGGAAAAAAATTTTTTAGCTGAAATGACTGTTTACAGGGCATAGAGACATAATAGTTAACTGATTCCTTTTAAAAATGATTAAAAATAGATAAAAAAACAATCATATAATGTGCCTGCAGTGTAGTTTCGTTTTTGCTGTTGTTTGCTGGTTCTCTGATGTACAGAGAGCCACTAGAGGGCAGTCAGCCAATAGAGAGCAGTGATACTTTGTCTAAAACTCCTCAGCACCAATCCAGTTTCGTTTTACACACACCTCCTTGATTAGTGACCACCGTGAGAAATCTCCCAGTACTGTGGTTATCAGGAAACAGGCAACCAGGATGTGTCCAGAACAGAGAGGATTTACAGCAACATCAAAGCAAAAACGAACACTGAGGACATGAAACCAGGACTGCAGCAAGGTAAAGGAAGCGATTTAGCTAAAAAAAAAAATTCCTTTAGTGACCCTTTAAGGAGTTCTGTCTGAGAAGCAGAAGAGAGTATTCTTAATCCCTGAAGAGCAAAAGCGCTTGCAGACAAAAAAGGTCCAACGCAAAGATAAGCACACTCTGGGGTTGATTTACTAAAGGGAAAAATCCACTCTGCAGTACAAGTGCACTTGTAAGTGCAGTCGCTGTAGATCTGAGAGTCTACAGCGACTGCACTTCCAAATGCACTTACAGTAGGTGTTTGTGATATTGTGCTTTTAGCACGACAGCGTCGCGCTGATACTCGGCGACAGGGTGCCGAGATCTCGCCGACATCTCACACTCACTGGAATAGTGACAGCACATCCCAGCAAGCGCGTCATAGAAGCGACGGGAGATCCGACTTGGATTCCCGCCAATTCTACACGTGTGCGGCGTTTGTTATGAATCCTGAGGGGGAAGTCCCCGCCGGATTTTAAATAAAAATCCGGCATGGGTCCCCCCCTCAGGAGCATACCGGGCCCTTAGGTCTGTTATGGGTTGTAAGGAGAGCCCCCCTACGCCGAAAAAAACGGCGTAGGGGGTCCCCCTACAATCCATACCAGACCCGTATCCAAAGCACGCTACCCGGCCAGCCAGGAAGGGAGTGGGGACTAGCGAGCGCCCCCCCCCCCCTCCTGAGCCGTACCAGGCTGCATGCCCTCAACATGGGGGGGTTGGGTGCTCTGGGGCAGGGGGGCGCACTGCGGCCCCCCCACCTCAGAGCACCCTGTCCCCATGTTGATGAGGACAGGTCCCCTTCCCGACAACCCTGGCCGTTGGTTGTCGGGGTATGCGGGCGGGAGGCTTATCGGAATCTGGAAGCCCCCTTTAATAAGGGGGCCCCCAGATACCGGCCCCCCCACCCTAAGTGAATGAGTATGGGGTACATCGTACCCCTACCCATTCACCTGCAAGAAAAGTGGTAAAAACACAAATAAACCACACAGTGTATTAAAATATTTTATTTTTCTGCTCCGGAGGCCGCCCCCTGTCTTCTTTATTAGCTCTTTTACCAGGGGGGGCTTCTTCTTTGACGTCTTCGGGTGGGTGGGGGCCGCCGTCTGGTTCTCTTCCACCGCCGGGGGGGGGTGGCTTTTAAAAAAGCCCCCACCCCCCCCGGCGGGTTTCCTCCGGCGTCTTCGGCGGGGCTCTTCTTCTTCCGCTATCCCGACGGGTCTTCTCAACTCTCCGGGGTTCTCCTTCTGTCTTCGCCGCTCTCCGTTGTTGACTCGGCGCACCCCGGTTCTTCGTCTCGCTGTCCAGTGTCTTCTTCCGTGCTGTACGTCTTCTCCTTCCGTGCTGTGACGTCATGTTCTTCACTTCTCTCCTTCTCCCGATGTTGACACGCCGGTCCTCCTCGCTGAAATGACGGATGCGCGCCTTGCATCGGACCTATATAGGCCTCACAGTCCCATCATGCTCTGTACCTACCCATGTGATACCTGCCCCAGAGCACCCAACCCCCCCATGTTGAGGGCATGCAGCCTGGTACGGCTCAGGAGGGGGGGGGGGGCGCTCGCTAGTCCCCACTCCCTTCCTGGCTGGCCGGGTAGCGTGCTTTGGATACGGGTCTGGTATGGATTGTAGGGGGACCCCCTACGCCGTTTTTTTCGGCGTAGGGGGGCTCTCCTTACAACCCATAACAGACCTAAGGGCCCGGTATGCTCCTGAGGGGGGGACCCATGCCGGATTTTTATTTAAAATCCGGCGGGGACTTCCCCCTCAGGATTCATAACAAACGCCGCACACGTGTAGAATTGGCGGGAATCCAAGTCGGATCTCCCATCGCTTCTATGACGGCTCTGTCTCCATCGCGGCAAGCCAGCTCGGCGCTGGCTCCCGCGATGGGGCTCGTAGGTGCTCAATCTCGCCGAGAAAGAGAGCGAGATTGACACAAAATCGGGTTCACCTACTGTACAGTGCAAAGTGGATTTGCCTTCCGTAAATAACCCCCTCTGTGTGTTGTGTCTGTACAACGATGGAAGACTTAAAATGAGTAAAGAAAGGAAAGAGACTAAAGTCTACTATACACGATCAGAAAATTGTACAAAAAAATACCGCATTCAAAGCCATCATACAATAATCTGATCGTTCATACACAGCTTTCGAGAGCTGATCACGACAGTTCATCTTTGAAATTATCCGAAGGGACAAAAACACAAAAACTTCTCTTGCACGATACCAGAATGAACAATTTTCATCCAAAAACACAATACAAATACAATACAACACATTTCATCACTTCTGAAGTTGTATTCCGACCTACAATAATGTTTTTGCAAACTCTTAATTTTCCATACAAAAAAAAAAAAAAAAAACACAGACGATCATCCGTCCGATATTCTCATCATGTGTACGACCCTTTTGAAACAAAGATTTTGAAAGAGCACTGTAACACTTATGCTACCTGCACAAAAGTGAAAGAAACCCTTGGGAAAGGGCTTCATGCCTTAGAAATATAAAAGCCGAATAATGTTGACAAAGAAATAAAAATAAATATAAAGAAAAAAAATGCGCTCATCACAATCACTAAATATATACCAAATTTATAAAGTGCTAATCATAATAATCAAACTTTGACAACCAAAACGTGCTATATAGTATCCAATTCAGAACTTATTGATGAACTAATGTATTAAAGTGGATCTCCGCCGAAAAAAATATATTAAAAGCCAGCAGCTACAAATACTGCAGCTGCTGACTTTTAATATAAGGACACTTACCTGTCCTGGAGTCCAGCGCCGTCCGCAGCAGAGGACGAGCGATCGCTTGTCACTCTGCTGCCCCCACCGCCATCCTCTATGAGGGAATCAGGAAGTGAAGCGCTCCAGCTTCACTGCCCGATTCCCTACAGTGCATGCGCGAGTCGCGCAGCGCCATCTTTACTGATCCCCGTTGTGTTCTGGGAGCAGAGTGTTTCCCAGAACACAACAGCGGGGGTGGAAAGTGATGCACTACCCGCAAACTCCCCGCAGTGAGGACTCCCGGAAGTGGGTGAAAATACCTGTCTTTGACAGGTATCTGCACCCCCCTCCCCCCTGAAAGGTGTCAAATGTGACACCGGAGGGGGGGGGGGGTTTCCGATGAGCGCAAGTTCCACTTTAGGGTGGAGCTCCGCTTTAAATCTCATACCATTTAGAAGCACCACTACCCATTTCTTTGTTTATACACTGGACACAGTGGGTTTGATTTACCAAAACTGCCAAAAATCTGGTGCAGCTCTGCATAGAAGCTTTATACTTTCTGTACAAATAAATATTAAATATTCCATATACATATTTTGAATTCTTGTTTTAGCACATTTTTCCTTTATCTCCCTTGTCGTAAAAAGCCTCTTGTTTACAGAGCTCGTCGTATCTAGTGACTCATTCTATAAAGTAATGGCAAACGGCAAAGCAAGCCTGAAGTCTGAGGCCGCGGACACACGATCGGTTAAACCGATGAGAAAGGTCTGATGGACCGTTTTCATCGGTCCAAACCGATAGTGTGTGGGTGCCATCGGTTATTTATCCATCGGTTAAAAAAAAAAAAAACATACTTGTTTTAAATTTAAAGCGGAGGTTCACCCTAAAAAAATTATCTACCATCCCATCCAGCATACTTGCGTCAGCTACAGTATGCTTTTTTTTTTTTTTGCTGTACTTACCGTTTAATCGTCGATTTTCTTTTCTTCTTCCCGCGGGTGAATACGGGTTTCTATGAAGGGGCGTAGATGATCGACGTGCGGCTACAGCGTGTCACGCTTTCCGAAAATAGCCGGACTAGGACTTGGCTCTTCACGGCGCTATACGGCGCCTGCGCACAGACTAGGAGCTGACTGCGCAGGCGCCGTATATAGCCGAGTCCTAGGTCGGCTATTTTCGGAAAGCGTGACGCGCTGTAGCCGCGCAATCATCTACGCCCCTTCATAGGAACGCCTATTCCCCGCGGGAAGAAGAAAAGAAAATCAACGATTAAACGGCAAGTACAGCAGAAAAAAAAAAAAAAAGCATACTGTAGCTGACGCAAGTATGCTGGATGGGATGGTAGATAATTTTTTTTAGGGTGAACCTCCGCTTTAACCAATAAATTCCTAACTGACAGAAAAAAAACGATCGTTAGTAGGCACGACCATCAGTTAAAAATCCACGTATGCTCAGAATCAAGTCGACGCATGCTTGGAAGCATTGAACTTCGTTTTTTTTTCAGCACGTCGTTGTGTTTTACGTCACCGCGTTCTGACACGATCGGGTTTTTAACCGATGGTGTGTAGGCACGACTGACCATCAGTCAGCTTCATCGGTTAAAAGATGAAAACGGTCCATCAGACCATTCTCATCAGTTTGACCGATCGTGTGTACAGGGCTTGAGAGCTTCTACTGTACTATTATATTAACAGATAAGTTTAAAATTTTATTTAAAAAAGGAATAAAATTATATATTTATTTATTTATTTGTCGGATAACCAATGAATAACGACTTTCATCAGTCTTGCCTACACACCATCAGTCAAAAAATCCGACCGTGTCAAAACGCTGTGACCTAAAACACTACGGCGCGCTGAAAAAAATGAAGTCCAATGCTTCCGAGCATGTGTCGATTGATTCTGAGCATGCGTGGATTTTTCTCAGATAGACTTCCACACATATCATCTTTTTTTTTCATCGTTTTTTTTATTTTAAAACATGTTTTATTTTTTTACACCAATGTTTTTTCAACGGACAAACCGATCGTGTGTACAGGGCTTTAAAGTCTAGACATTTGGTCAACTCTACAACACATTTGGATTTACTAAAGGCAAGTAAACTGTGCACTCTGCAAGGGAATTAGCCCCATAGCTTAGTTAATGAGGGAAAGCTCTTCTGACTTCTATCATCTACTCATGTGCAAGGAAAAATGCTGTTTTTGTTTTATTTTCCTGTATGTTAATGGGTGTTTGTTGCAAAGTGTAGCTTTACCTCATTTACCAAGCTCTGGAGCAAATGCCATAGCAAAGTGCAGTGTCTATTTGCCTTTAGTAAACCAACCCCATGGTGCAGTTTACACACATTGCTCTGCACACTCCACCCATCACACCGCCTACTTACATTATCACATCGGTTAGGGAGTAGTTACACTTTAAAAATATACATATATAGAACAGTGAAATTTATAAAGATAGCAAGGAAGTTCTTGTTAGCAAATTCTTGTGTAAGCCGTCTTCTAAAAACGACACACCCTGTACATTAGTCAGCGACAGGTGCGCTATGAGCGATTTTCTATTCCTGTGTAGAGCTGCAGATAACCGATCTGAATACTACACGCAAAGTAACCTTGACAAGTTCATAAAAGCAACCTATAAAACCACACACCGTGTAAATATTCTGGTTACTGTCATTTGTGTGTACTGGAATGCAAGATCTGTGTGATGAATACTTCAATAAGGAATCCATAGAGGCAACTGTGTCAAATAAAGGTATGAAATAAAAATATGTATTTTAGATGCGATTTAGATGATGGAAAATATAACTTATAAGTTAAAAACCCCAAAAAAGACCGTTTTCAATTTACCACTCCATTAAACTATTTTCACAGTTAAAGAATGCAGCACCAAACCTCAGACAACAGAGGTGCTCAACGAAGCTTAGCTTTCTCATTCAGGCACAGCAGACCTTTTCCTAATCTAAAGAAAAAAAGCCAATATAGTTTGAATGTCCATTTTATGGTTCATTGATTTCTTTTTTTAAAGTGATTGTAAAGTCTAGTTGTTTTAGTTTATAAAAATAACAAATATGTTATACTTGCCTGCTCTGTTGCAGTGGAATTTGTACTGTTTATATATAGTTTGAGAATTAAACATTTAATAATAAAAAATAAATAACAAAGGGTTCACAGAGCACTGTGGGTTATCCATAGACACCAGAGCAGCCTGCTTTTTACCTTCCTTGGTAGAGATCTCTAACTTGACTTTCCAATAAGGTGCGAGTCACTGGTCAAAAAGTTTGAAATTTGATAGTATACTGTATGTATGCTTCAGTATGGCATTTTAGTATTAACAAAAGTGATAAACACATGGGCAAAAAGAAAGCTAGAGTACAACCCACTGGCTGGATATATAAGACTTCATAATATCAATTTAATTTTACCTAAGATCACATTCACATTTGTGCAATCCAAAGCGGTACATTAATTCGCACTGCAGTAAGGCAGTCTGTATTGCAAAATACCAAGAAAAATTTAAATATTTCTTACCTCTGTTTCTGAACATCTGGAATCACTTGCCCCATCTGAAAAATAAGAAAAAATAAAATAAATTTAGACCAAAAATCACACACAAAAAAACATTAAAATTAATGAACATGAATAAACAGCCATACACATAAAAAGAAAAAAAAAAAGAAAAAAATCGGACCTTTTAAAAAAAACTTTGTTTTCAGCTAGTTTTAAAGGGGCTCCTCCGATGGTTACATAGAAATAATAATAAAAAAAAAACACTGTACAATTTTGAAAAATACTGAATAATGTAATTCTCGTACATGCAAGAATCTGCATTTTTTTTATCTCCATCATACATACAACCTATTTAACCTCTAGGCACAAGTGTGATAAATCAAAAAATAAAATGTAGTCAGGATTACAAAAGTTACAATCTTGTCAGTGTCAACCGTCACGGAACATTGGATATATTAAATTCTATGTAAAGTGATTTTTTTTCCATAGAAAAGAGCAGGGGTCTTTAAACTTTTCAGTAAGAGGGCCACATTCCATATATTTTACACATTCATGGGCCAAAATAGAATAGTTTTATAATTCAATGAATAATATGTGAATGACTAAGTCTTGTTTTTTTTCTTAAGTAAGCATGATAGGATTCAGAAAAACTTTCACCAAAAGCACAGTATCCGCTTACATCAGGGTACCCACCAGAGTCAGTCTAAAGCCTGGTACAAACTATGAGATTAGATTATCGGACGAATGATAATCCGTTTTTTGTTTTTTTACATGCTAGTCTCCATATATCGAAAATGAAGAGGTCATTAAAGTTACAAAAATTTGTGGTCTGCCCATACTTCACTTATAGCGTGGTTGTAGTTAGTGTAATGTCAGGGCGGGAGCCAGGAGGCAGAGCAGGTATGGATGGGGGGGATTGAGTCAAGCACGTCATTGATTGCCAGGAACATGGGGATCCTAACAAACCGTGATAAAATTTAACATCGTAGTCTTTGACTAAAATCCCATTTTAGATTTAGTTGCATTTTAGTCATCCTAATTGTTTTTGTCGACAAAAATCTGCAGTACATTTTAGTTGAGTGAAATATCCTATATTTTAGTTGACTTAAATCTCCAATACATTTTAGTAGGCTAAGATCATTTTAGTCAGCTAAACTCTAATGGCATTAGTTAAAATGTAATTGGTTGTAAAAGCACAAAACCTTCTGCGTGCAACAGTCCACCCAGCCCCCTAATACTTATCTTAGTTCTCTTGATCCAGTGATGTCCACGAAAGCCTTGCCTCTCTAGGGACTCGCACTCCTGATTGGCTTTTAGCTGCAGCGGGAGCAATCGGCTCCTGCTGCTGACAATTTAAGTCAGTAAGCCAATTAGGAGAGGGAGGGGGCAGGGCCAAGCCGCAGCTCCATGTGTGAATAGACACACAGAGCCACTCCTCAGGGAAGGGCCTGCTTGTGGCACCCAGAGCAAGCTGCATGCTGTAGGGGGACCTAGCAGGAGCAAGAAGCCAGGAGTGCCAGCGTGGGACCCGAGAAGTAGGACCCAGGCTGCTCTGTGCAAAACCACTGTACAGGTCAGGCAAGTATAACATGTTTTTTATTTAAAACCGTACATAAAACTTTTTCCCCCTCGTTTTGTCTAGGGGAATCGGCTAGTTGTTTTAAAATATGAGCATTACTTACCGTTTACGAGATGCATCTTCTCCGCCGCTTCCGGGTATGGGCTGCGGGACTGGGCGTTCCTATTTTGATTGACAGTCTTCCGAGAGGCTTCCGACGGTCGCATCCATCGCGTCACGATTTTCCGAAAGAAGCCGAACGTCGGTGCGCAGGCGCAGTATAGAGCCGCACCGACTTTCGGCTACTAGTGACGTGATGGATGTGACCGTCGGAAGCCTCTCGGAAGACTGTCAATCAAGAAGGAACGCCCGCTCCCGAAGATCCATACTTGGAAGCGACGGAGAAGATGCATCTCGAAAACGGGTAAGTACTGCTCATATTTTAAAACAACTAGCCGATTCCCCTAGACAAAACGAGCATCCATCTAAGGGGATTTTTTGAAAAACATTTCTTATGGGTGAACTCCCGCTTTAATATCGCTTTGCATTTCTCTAGAATTCCCATACTCCTTAGATACTCCAGGAGTAAAGAAATAAATAAAAATCTGATAACATGTTATTTCTGGTATTAAAGAAGTTTGAATAAACTACAGACACAGATTTAGCCTTTACAGAACGTCATGGTAAAGTCACGCCCTCAAATTTTCATTCCGCTTTCGTTCATTGACGAAAATTGGAATTGTTTTTCGTCATAGTTCTTGTCAATTGGCTATTTTTTGTTTAATTTTCGTCACTGGAAACATGCCCTGATAAAAAGTTATGACAAAAATATTTTCGGCAATGAAATGAACACTGCTAGCAACCAACCAACATGAAGAAAGATCATGCAGCAGTGGGGACCTGACCTTGCCGGCGCAGGTACAGCACTGGTTGTCAGGACACAGGCTTTTCTAGCAACCAACGGGGGTGATCACAGTGCAGCAGGGAAATTTAAACCAAAGCTGTGGGCCAGATGCATTTCTGTAGCAGGCCGCATTTGGCTCATGAGCCATAGTTTGGAAACCCATGGAATAGTAAGGAACTCTTAGGTTAATTTTTTTTGTTGCTAAGGATTTCCTGTTCTAGAGGAACAACTGAACGAGATCATCTACTCAAAGCGAGAGGAAACCCCTCCATGTTGTCACCCTAAAAGATTTCCCCATAGGAAGATTTCTCCTCACTTCCTGTACTGGAGACAATGGTCACCAGGTTGAACGTCCCCAGTGGAAACAAAGACAACAATAAAACAGAGGTTCAAAACATTCCACATCCTATGTTTTGTTCATGTGCGTTTTGCTGTGGGAGGTCCTTGCATTACGCTAACTCTTTGCTAATAATGCATACGAGTATTACAATATCACACGTTGTGAGTATTCAGGTGTATTGATCCTTCAGAGGAGCAGCTGTCTTGGATTATAGGACTGGCCATGCATGACAGGAATAAGTGGAGTAAATTGATGCATCTGACATAATCACTAAGCATGAGCGACATATAAATAGTTCCGTTTGACAACATTGGTTGACGTTACACCACACAGTTTAGGTCTCTGCTTAATATTACTCAATAGCATTAAAAATGACTTTTAAACACATGCATTAAGTACTGATGTGGAAATGTAAAGCTATTATTCAAACATACCTGGCGTGATGACAAAAGCAACACCCTGATCTTTTTTTTTTTTTTTTTTTTTTTTTAACATGAGTTTAAAGGCCACCAAACAAATCATAGAGCAGTTAGACCATACAGGTACATTTCCACCACACCGAGACATAACGTCTGGCTGCAAGGGCCCTTAAAATGAACAATCACATTACACAGGCAGATATCTCCGAGGCCTGAGACCCGCTTATAAATTAAAAAACAAACATTGGACAAAAATAGTAACAAAAAAGTCCACTTAAAGTGGTTGTAAACCCACTTTAAAAAAAAATTAACACCTGCAAGACAAAAGGCATAATGAGCTAGTATGCATCGAAGCCCCCGCTGCAGTGCCTGACACAGCACTGGCCGGCGACATGTCATCCCGGAGTTACTTCCGGGTATCGCGGCTCCGGCGCTGTTATTGGCTGGAACCGCGATGACGTCACTTCTGCGCATGTGCACGGGAGCCGCCAGTGATGGAATGACCTCCTTTAGAAACTACACGATCGCCGTTTCTAAAGTGCACCTGTGCCGCAAGTCTCTATTGTAAATATCTTCTAAACTGTGTAGGATTAGGAGATATTTTTAGCACCTACAGGCAAGCCTTAAAGGATCACTAAAATTTTTTTTTTTTTTAGCTAAATAGCTTCCTTTACCTCACTGCAGTACTGGTTTCATGTCCTCATTGTTCGTTTTTGCTTTGAAGTTGCTGTAATTCTGCTCTGATCTCCACACTTCCTGCTTGTCTGGCTCCTTATGAAAAATCTCATGGCAGCTTTTCACTGTGGTCCAAGCTGTGTGTCTAAAACTCCTCAGAACCAATCAGATTCATTTTAAAAACAAAACACTGCCCTGGATTTGTTTGTTTTTGTTCTGTGGGTCTCTACTTCACAGAAACATGAAACCAGTTTAAAAACGAAAGTGAAACTAGAGGCACATTATATGATTAAATGTAATCATTTTTAAAAGGAATCAGTTTTGTTTCCCCTTTAGTGACCCTTTAATCTAGGCTTACCTGTAGGTAAAAGTGGTTGTACAGGGTGCACAACCACTTTAAAAAAGGGTTAATGCACCCTTACTTAGACCAGCCTTTTTCAACCAGGGTGCCCAGGCACGCTGTGGCGCTTTGAGGTTTCTTCAGGTGTGGCAAAAAATAAATTAATTAATTGTATACAAGCCGGCAGGTGGATGAAGGAGTGTGGAGAATAGGGTGCTCTGGATAACAAGGAGACCTTAAACACTACACGACTGGCTCTTGAGATGTGATCAATCATTAATGTACCACAGCAGCACTTCAGAAGAGGGAAGCACACTATAGGAAAAACAAAGCAGAGAAGAAGGCGCTTTTAAGTCCAGTAATAAAAAAACTTTAATGACAAGGAAGGGTTAAAAACACTTACAAGATGGAAGTGAAATACAGGCCCATCAATAAGTAGTAAAGACTGCTGCAGGTGGAATTTACATTCGACCAGCGGTGGTAAATACTGTCAGGACTAAAACCCTCTTTTTTGAAGAAGGAGCGACTGGGCATGCTCCAAAACATGTACCGCCCACTCTGACGTCACTTCCAGTTGCTTGGATTCCATGCTGGTCCTGACAGAACACCCTCCATCTTGAATCAGAGAGACAGTATTTACCACCGCTGGTCGGCTGGAACTTCCACCTCCAGCCATCTTTACTCCCAGGAGGCATCATGCTGGATGTTATGGATTCATTGATATGACCGTTTTTTCACTTCTAACTTGTGTTTTTAACTCTTCCTGTCATTAAAGAGTTTTATTACTGCACTTATAAGTGCCTTCTTCTCTGCTTTGGCAGGTGGATGAAGACTGCCTTTTAGTTACACAAAGTCACGGGCTTTCATTATGCACCATTACGACTTTCTAAACACTGGCATCCTAACAACCAATGACATCAGTTGATAAGGAGGATGTCTGACGCCTTCACAGCATCCTTGTTTGACCCTTCTGTGCCCCTCCACATCAGCACTGGGGTGACATTAGCTGAATGATGGAGACAAATTGAGGAAGAAGAGAAACATTGCAATGTTAGTCAGTACCAGTGTGCAAAAGTGTATTTGCTTTGGAAGCATAAATCACCTTTAATGTTAGGTGTCCAACATGTGGATGTTGCTGCACCATTAGTTTTTTACATTTTAGAATTGGGTGCGGGTGGGGGAGAAGTTGCGGCTTGGTAAAATAGGATTTTTTGTACTCACCGTAAAATCCTTTTCTCTGAGTCCATGGACGGACACAACTCCTTAAATCTTGACAAGTGGGTTATGTTCCCCGTTTACAGGAGAGGACTAGGCAGAAACATGTTAGATAATTAAATACATGTTACATTAAAGTGGTTGTAAACCCACATTTTTCACTTTTGCCTACACAGTTAAGCATATAATAAGGCTTACCTGTAGGTATAAAGAATATCTCCTAAACCTATACGGTTTAGGAGATATTCCCCTCGCAATGCGCCGCTGCATTGCATTGCAGCGGCGCATGCGCAGGGGGGATCCTCGGCTGAAGGGCCGGCCCCCTGCCGACCCATGCCAGAAAGGAAATCTCCTGCGCGCATGCGCGACGTCATCCTTGCTCCAGCCAATCACAGCACTGGAGAGGCGATACCCGGAAGACACGCAGAGGCTCGGCTCGGCGTAGACCAGGTAAGTTACCTACCTCGTTCTGAGGTAAGTATTTCATAATGAGCCAATATGCTGTGCATATTAGCTCATTATGGCTTTTTCCTTGCAGGTGTAAAAAAAAATTATATGCGGGTTTACAACCGCTTTAACAGAGTTGAACAGCCCTGCCCAGGGGGCAGTCCCTCCAGACATAACCCTCCTCACTGCAGCATGCAGCCTCAGTTCGTAACAAGCAGTACAAACCTAAAAAAGGAGGGGTGGGTGCTGTGTCCGTCCATGGACTCAGAGAAAAGGATTTTACGGTGAGTACAAAAAAAATCCTATTTTCTCTTATCGTCCATGGACGGACACAGCTCCTTAAATCTTGACAAGTGGGATGTCCCCAAGCAGTGTCAAAAACAAGGGGTGGAAAATACATCAGTAAAACCAAATTTAAATTTCACCCCAAAACAAGCAGAGCTCGTCAACGGAGGAGGTGCAACTTTAAACAGCCGCCTGCAAAAACTAGCGGCCGAAAGAAGCATCAGAAGATGCACTCACAGCAACCATGTCAATTCTGGAAAAGGCGTGAACGGACGACCAAGTCACACCTGTGAGACCGACGCATGTCAGAAAAAAAAAAAAAAAAAAACAACAGGAAGCACCAATTGCCCTTTGTGGACCAGACACAAAAGAGAGTCAGATCTCCGAAACGGAGCCGAAGCAGGGTGGTACACCCGCGAAGCGCGTACCACTCCTAAAGTATGAAAGGCAATCTCCGTAGGATGCGCCGGCCGAGGACAGAAGGATGGAAGAACAATGTCCTTATTCCGGCGAAAGGCCGAAACCACCTTCAGAAGAAGGGAAGGTCGCGGGTGCACCACCACCTAATCCTTATGGAGGATCAAGCATGGCGGCTTGTAAGACAAGACCGCCAACTCAGAAACCCCTCTAACAGAGGTAAAGGCCACTAAAGGGGCCACCTTCTGAGATAGTGTCAAGAGAAAATCTCTCTGATGTTTCCAAAAGGAAGGTTCCAGAAGAACCGAGAGCACCAGAGTCAAAACTCATGGGGGGGGGGGGGGGGAAGATGAGCCAAGAGGGGAAAGTATATAGCAAACCCCCTGCACAAACAAGGGATCCACCAGGGAACAGGCCGCAAAAAGGCCACTGAAAGAACACAGCCAAGGCTGAAATCTGCCCCAAACGGTGCTTTAAGCAAATTTTTAGATCCACTCCAAGCTGTAAAAACAGCAGGACCCTGGAAACCGAGTACGTCACTTCATCTCTTCGCACCAAGAGATGTAAGCCTGCCAGGCGCGACGGTAGATCCTCCAGAAGAAGACTACCGTGCCCTCAGCATTGTTGAGATGACTGAGTCGGACAGATCCCGGTCTCTTAAAGCCTGGCTTCCAATAGCCATGTTGAGCAAGTCAGTGACTGTACAACAGGATGAAGTATGGGACCTCGAGACAGAGACCTCCCGCCCTGGCAACCGCAAGCGTACCTCCGCCACCAGGCGCCCCGAGATCGGCGAACCAAGGATGCCGAGGCCAACCTGGAGCGATTAGAATCATCAGATCTCCTAAGCCTCCACACTGTGTAGCAGCCGAGAAAGCAACTACAATGGCGGAACGGTAAAAAATTTGCCGATACAGACCCCACAGGGCCACCAGCGCGACTGACGCGTCTATACCAGATCACTAGACCTGGCCACCAACTTTGACACACTTGCGGTGGAGACGAGCAGCCAGGAGATCCATGCCCTGTGAGGCTCACCTACCTGCAAGTGAGCCGAAACACCCCAAGCACAAAGACCAGTCGCCCTGGTCCAGCATCTGGCGACTCCAGTAGTCTGCCTGCTGGTATACCTAAAGGTAGACCGAAGCCACGGCCATGGCGTTGTCTGGCTGAAACCAGATCGGACGACCTTGCAACCTCCTCTACCACGAGAAGCATAGCCTGATCGCCTAAAATAGTAGGACAATGAATCGTAAACAGGGTCCACAGCACCTGGTAGTCCCAGGCGGTCTCCCACCCAGGCACTAGCCAGGCCCGACCCTGGGTAACTACCGAGACCAGACGAGAGCGGGCACATACAGGGAGGTGTGGCCACAGATCCACGCAAGTCCAGCGACTCAGAGCCGACAGGACCCCCCAGGTGCCCCCACAACCCTTGAGGCTGCCATCCGTCGTAAACACCGACCACTGGAAGGAAGAAACAACTTCCCGGACCAAAGAGTCTGGGATCTCCGTCACCAACTCAGAAAGACTGACTAGGTGGCGCACCGGAATCTGATGAGGATGATGGCCACCTTTGTGCACGGAGCTACCTCCAAATGTTTTAAAGGATGTAACCAGGTTGGAACCACCTACCACATTTGGTGGACATGCCCTAAAAAAGGTCAGAATGTTCTGGATCAGGGTCTACAAATTTTATTTACACCCTTACCCAGTTGAATTAGATTAAATCAGCAAAACAAGCACTTCTGGGAGACAGGGTGGCAGAAGCCTCTAAGGCCCAAAGGCGGCTACTCACTTTCATATCGGCAAAAATTACTATAGCCAGGAATTGGAGATCCGCTACCCTGCCATTTGACCAGCTAAAAAGTAAATTGTCTTGGCCAATGTTGAATGAAAGATTGACGGCACTAGTCCAGGACAAAATAAAGTTATTCCATAAAGTCTGGGATCCATGGTTTGGATATCTCACTAATGACCCCAGGATGCTTGCAACGTAGGCATAGTCTTACATAATGGGCTTCTGGGCGCTGGGCAGTAGCTCCCCCATATCCCCCCCTCCCCAACTCTCCCCTCTTAGCTTTACTTCACCCCCCTATCTTTTCTTTCTTTAAGTTCTCAAGTGCTGGTTTTTATTTTGAGGCGACAGTATCAGTTGATTTATGGGCTTACATTTCATGGACCGTGGATAATTTGGCCCGTTGGGGGTCCGCCCGCATAAAGGGGGTGAGCTGGCCCCCCCCGAGAGAGTGGGGAGCTCTTCCTAGAGGGAGGACCACCAGGTAAGCACAAAACCTTATGATGAGCTTGAGGTCCCCGATATGGGAGACCGATGCAATATTACAATTTTGTTGCCGCTTGGTTTACACCTTAAAGGCTCATTGGACAATGTTGTCAATGCAGGTGTGACCTACGTTACACTAAATGATCGATGTATGGGTCCTTGACTACAATAAATACTGTACAAAAACACGCTGAGATACTTTTGTATTGTCTTTTGAAAATCTTTAATAAACATTATTGAAACTAAAAGAACACAGAGTTGTAAAAGGAAGTATTTTTTTCACCTTAATGCAATTTATGCATTAAGGTGAAAAAACATCTGATAATGCGGTCCCCGAGCCCCCGTTTTACTTACCTGACCCCTTGAAAGTCCTGCGCTCGGTCCCGAGATCTTCTTTGCCGCTCAGCCTGGCCGCTGATTGGCTAGACCGGATGGATTGAGAGCAGCGCAGCCATTGGCTGGCACTGCTGTCAATCACATCCAGTGACGCAGCGCACCAAGGGGCAGGGCCGAGTGATACAGTGAGCGGCTATGGCCGCTCGCTGTGTCACGGGAGCTCGCCCGCAAGGACTCATCACCATGCAAGCTTTTTTTGCATGAAGGTGATGAGTTGTTGAAGGGAGGACCAGAGACAGCAGCTGAGGAACCCCAGAAGTAGTGGATCGGGGCCACTCTGTGCAAAACGAACTGCACAGTGGAGGTAAGTACAACATGTTTGTTATCTTAAAACATTTTTTTTCCTTTAGTGACCCTTTAATTATATACAAAAACCAACACTCCAGCATCCCCGATAAGGAAAATGGAAAAGGCAATTATATCATCTCCTCCTGAGGTTATGTCATAAGGTCTGGAGGTATGAATCACCCCTAATTATATATGACTAGAGCGGATTTTTCAAGCACAAGCCTTGCAAACTTTCTGCAGTACAATCACTCTATTTAACAGACAAAGACACCACTCAAATATTTAACAGAGACTCGTAAAACCCAGATATTCAGTTCTATTACTTCATCAACTTCATCAAAGCAGTGAATTGGCCTTGATCTTTTATTATCTCTTTGAAGAGGGTGGTGGAAGCTACTGTAATACAATGAACCCCACACCCACTAACAAATATATTAAATCTGTAAATGAAGTAATTAACAGTTTTTGACAACACCTAGTAAGCCTGTAGGCTCCTCTTCTTTTCACTTATGGATATCGTGAACCTCCAAGACTGTTTAGTAAATCACAATGATATCATCTCTGAAGGCAGCACATGGCACTACTGCAAGAACTGAGCTGTGCCATATCAGCAGGGGGACTGAATTAAAATTCATGGAAGGTCTGATCGGTAAAATTTTCTTTCAACAGAGGTCCGAAACACATGTTTGTGCGATGTCCTTCCCATCACAACCACCTCATTTTAGATCGATCAATCGATCCTCAGTACCTCCTTAGTCCCCCCCCACCCCCCTTCGTGTCCACTGCCCCCTTCCATCACCACCGGCACCCCAGCTCTGTCCCACAGCTTTGCCCAGCTTCAAACCACCCCCTCTCCCCACAGCACTGCCCCCCTTTACATCACATCTTTCCACCAGCACTTGCCCCCCCTCCACATCACTCCCCAGAGCATTGCTCCCCTTACATCTCGCCCATAGCACTTCCCCGTTCAGATCACCTACTGCCGATACAGATAGAGAGATAGAGAGATGCACACACAATCTCACAAAAAAGTGTGTACACCCCTCACATTTTTCTAAATATTACATCTTTTCATGCGCCAACACTAAAGAATAGACACTTTGCTACAATGTAAAGTAGTGAGTGTACAGCTTGTATAACAGTGTAAATTTGCAGTCCCCTCAAAATAACTCAACACAGCCATTAATGTCTAAACTGCTGGCAACAAAAGTGAGTACACCCCTAAGTGAAAAAGTCCAAATTGGACGCAAAGTGTCAATGTTTTGTGTGGCCACCATTATCTTCCAGCACTGCCTCTAACCCTCTTGGGCATAGAGTTCACCAGAGCTTCACAGGTTGCCACTGCAAGATGCAACCGTCTTCAGTTCCTGCTTGTTCTTGGGGCATTTTCCCTTCAGTTTCGTCTTCAGCAAGTGAAATGCATGTTCATTTAGATTCAGGTCAGGTGATTGACTTGGCCATTGCATAACATTCCACTTCTTTCCCAGTATGTATATGTTGGTTGCTTTCGCAGTATGCTTCGGGTCATTATACATCTAGACTGTGCAGCACCATCCAATGAGTTATGAAGCATTTGGCTGGATATGAGCAGATAACATTGCCAGAAACACTTCAGAATTCATCCTGCTGCTGTTGTCAGCAGTCACATCAATAAATACAAGGGAACCAGTTCCATTGGCAGCCATACATGCCCACGCCATGACACTACCACCACCATGCTTCACTGATGAGGTGGTATGCTTTGGATCATGAACAGTTCCTTTCCTTTTCCATACTCTTCTCATCACTCTGGTACAAGTTGATCTTGGTCTCATCTGTCCATATGATATTGTTTATAGATGTTTTTTTAGATGTTGTTTGGCAAACTAATCTGGTCTTCCTGTTTTTGAGGCTCACCAATGGTTTACATCTTGTGGTGAACCCTCTGTATTCACTCTGGTGAAGTCTTCTCTTGATTGTTGACTTTGACACACATACACCTACCTCCTGGAGAGTGTTCTTGATCTGGCAAACTGTTGTGAAGGGTGTTTTCTTCACCAGGGAAAGAATTCTTTGGTCATCCACCACAGTTGTTTTCCCGTGCTCTTCCGGGTCTTTTGGTGTTGCTGAGCTCACCGGTGCGTTATCCCTTTTTAAGGATGTTACAAACAGTTGATTTGGCCACACCTAATGTTTTTGCCATCTCTCGGATGGGTTTGTTTTATTTTTTTCAGCCCAATGATGGCTTGCTTCATTGATAGTGACAGCTCTTTGGATCTCTTATTGAGAGTTGACAGCAACAGATTCCAAATGCAAATAGCACACTTGAAATTAACTCTGGATCTTTTATCTGCTCCTTGAAAATGGGATAATGAAGGAATAAAAAACACACACCTGGCCATGAAACAGCTGAGCAGCCAATTGTCCCATTACTTTTGGCCCCTTAAAAAGTGGGAGGCACATATACAAACTGTTATAATTCCTACACTGTTCACCTGATTTGGATGTAAATACCCTCAAATTAAAAGCTAAAAGTCTGTAGTTAAAGCACATATTATTTATTTAATTTCAAATATCCGGGCAGTAAACATTGTAACGAATACTTCCTTCTAAGACCCCTTTCACACTGAGGGCAAGAAAAAAATCTAAGCAGTCTGCCAAGTTTGTAACAACATGAAACATTGTAACCAACTTCCTTCTTACCTCAAACTTCTGTGTGTAAATGCAGGCTGTTTAACCACTTAAGGACCGCCTCCTGCACATATACGTTGGCAGAATGGCACGGCTGGGCACATGTACGTACAGGTACGTCCTGTACCAGTACCCAGCCGTGGGTCGCGGGCGCGCTCCCGCGACCCGGTCCAAAGCTCCGGGACCGCGGGACCAGCGGACCCGATCGCCGCTGGAGACCCGCGATCGCTCCCCAGAGCTGAAGAACGGGGAAAGCCGTGTGTAAACAAGGTCCTTTAGCTGCATTTTGGTCCGGGTCTTAAGTGGTTAATGTCTAAATCTTTTCCTGACACTTGTTTCAGTTAAAACCAATATTTTTTGATAGAAAATTACATGGAACCCTCAAACACACATATATATACACACATATATATATATATATTAGCAGAGACCCTAGGGACTAAATTGGCAATAGCAGCAATATTTTACGTCAAACTTTATTTTCCCCAGCAGTCTTTTAAATGCAATTTTTTGGGAAAAAAATAATAAAAAAATAATAAAATAAAACAAAAAACAGTAATGTTAGCCCTTATTTTTTTTTTTTTATGTGAAAAATGATGTTACGCCGCGAGAATCGTGAGAGAATTGTGATCTATCTTCTAAGCAAAAAAAATTGTGATTCTAATTTTTGCCAGAATCGTGCAGCTCTAATATACACACACATATAGTGTGTGTGTGTATGTATATATATGTATATATATGTATATATATATATATATATATATATATATATATATATATATATATATATATATATATATATACATATATATACACACACATATATATACACACACACACACACACACACACACACACATATATATATACACTGATGGGATAGATCACCCATTCTTTTAAAGAGACAGAATCTTGTCGGTTTAGAAGTTTAGCATTAATACATGATGACACAGGATTAAAAACTGTTATACAGTACATTACAGTAGGATGTACCATGTAGTCATAATTGCTCATTATTTATACAAACATACTGTAATTAGAATTCAAGTCAAGCAACTCTTGTTTAAATATTTACCAACTAGATCTATTGACAAAATTACGAGTCGTCAAACAGCAAGATAACGATTTAACTTTGTATATGGTTTCCTGTGATATGTATACTCCATGTCACAGACAGAGGAAGATCTGGTAATTTTAAAATGTCAAATTTAACTTGCATATTTTAACATGGTTACATATTTCACATGCCTAAAGCAATATTAAACCAATAAACAAACAAAAAAGGTTATATTATAATCTGCCTGCAGTTAGGTGTTCTCCCTGTAAATGTACAATATACCGTATATGACGGCATTATAGTATAGAATCATGCTTTTTAAAACAGGGACTGGCAGGAACACCAGGGATGTCACATAAAGGAAGCAATACAAAGAGCAGGATACATTCTCATACAAGTAAATGGTACAGCTGACACAGATCAGGAATATGAAGTGTTGGGTAACTAACACTTTAAAGTGGAGGTTCACCCAAAAAATCAATTTTGAACATTAGATTGGGCCTAATTACGGGAAGCAGAATCGGGTGTTTTGTTTAAAATCAATGCAGTACTTACCGTTTTAGAGATAGATGTTCCCCGTGGCTTCCGGGTATGGGCTTCGGGACTGGGCGTTCCTATTTGATTGACGGCCTTCCGACCGTCGCATACAGCGCGTCACCATTATCCGAAAGTACCAGAACGTTGGTGCGCAGGCGCCGTATAGAGCCGCAGCCGACGTTCGGCAACTCGTGACGCGCTGTATGCGACTGTCAGAAGGCTGTCAATCAATTAGGAACGCCCAGTCCCGAAGACCATACCAGGAAGCAGCGGGAGAACATCTATCTCTAAAACGGTAAGTACTGCATTGATTTTAAACAAAACACCCGATTCTGCTTCCCGTAATTAGGCCCAATCTTAAGTGTAGGGAGTGAATTGCATTCACTGCCCCCTAGTATGATCCATATTAATGGCCCTAACTCAACAGTAGATAAGAAAACGCAATAAGTCAATTTAGATGATCTAAATATCAATGCACAGTCTCTTATGATGTTACCCTATCAGTACGTTTGTACGATTCATGAATTACATTGACTGCCTTTGAAATATAACCATTATCCCCCCGTCTTATTTTTATTTTAGAATATCATTTTAGATTTCCTATATGCCAATGTGACAATATCATGCGGCCTGAAGGTCGTACCTGTTAATGTTCTGCTAATAAAATTCAAGTGAAAAACAAAAATACTCCAATTCTCCCACTGGTGGAGGAGCCCAGCGAGTACCCCTTGGTGTTCAGTATAAAGGCAGCAAGTCACTCCAGCAGCACTCAGAGGAGACCAGTGCTGACTGTATGTAGAGCAAGCTTCTGCAGTGAATTTCTGCATCTCCAGCAGCCCTCTAGGTGTGAGATATGAAGAATTAGATGTAGCCAAGCTGGACCAAAGTAAATAAAAAAAAAATCCTGTAGTTCAGCTTTTAGGTGAAGATTGATCCTAGAGGTAATAGGATCTCTGCAAGCATATGATGAAGTCATGTACTGTCTCTCTGGGATACAAATCAATATACAGGACACATATCTAGTTTCCCACCCTTGAAGGAATATACAGCCAAGAGTGCACTAGATTTATAAGCTGAGTGCTGCAGATAAAGGCCATAGCATAGGGTCAACTAATACGTAGCCACTGGCAGCCATCTGTGTGTCTTTTGGGCTTACGGCAAACCTTATACAACGCATCCAGAAAGTATTCACAGCTTCTCACTTTATCCAAATTTTTATTATGTTACAGCCTCATTCCAAAATGGATTAAATTCATTATTGTCCTCAAAATTCCCCATAATGACAGCGTAAAAGAAGTTTGTTTGAAATCTTTGCAAATTTATTTACAAAATAAATAAATCACATGTACATAAGTATTTACAGCCTTTGCCATGATACTAAAAATTTAGCTCAGGCGCATCCGGTTTCCACTGATCATCCTTGAGATGTTGCTACAACTTGATTGGAGTCCACCTGCATATCAGAGCACAAACCCAGCCATGAAGTCCAAGTAATTGTATCGAGGCACAGAATAATGTCTGCAGCATTGAAGGTCCCAATGAGCACAGTGGCCTCCATCATGCGTACATAGGAGAAGTTTGAAACCTCCAGGCAGGGATGGACTGGCCATTGGGACTACAGGGACTTTCCCGGTGGGCCGATGGCTTAGTGGGCCGGCTTCAGTGACAGCGGACCGCCCCCCCCCCCCCCCTCCGCTCCTCTGTCTCTCCTTTTCTGCAGTGCTCACCTGGGGGGGGGGGGGGAACAGAGAAGTATGGGGGAGGAACAGAGGAGCAGGGGGGATGACAGAGGAGCATGGGGGGACCAGAAGGAGCACAGGGGAGGGGACAGACAGCTGACTCAACAGCTATGGCCTGGGAGTTTCTCACTTCTGCCTAATCTTGTCTCATGGGGGGGGCACCAAACTGATTCTTTGCCCCGGTGAAATAATGTCTAGCTTCCCCACTGGTACTGCCTATAAAAGTACCAGTAACAGACGTTCTACAAATAAAGTAGAACGGCTAGTGGCTAGTGAAGGGGGAGAGGGGGCTTGGGAGGGGGGGGGCACGAGTTGTCCGGCCGCCATAGGAGAGACCTATCAAAGTGGGCCAGTCTGGATAAAGTCCAGGGCCACATTTTTGTCCCAGTCCAGCCCTGCCTCCAGGTCCCTTCATAGAGTGGGTTACCCGGCCAAACTGAGCGATCAGGGGAGAAGGGCCTTAGTCAAGGAGGTGATCAGGAACTTGATGGTCACTCCGACAGAGCTCCATTGTTTCTCTGTGGAGAGAGGAGAACCTTCCAGAAGAATGACCAACTCTGCAGCACTCCACCAATCAGGCCTGTATGATAGAGTGGCCAGACAGAAGCCACTCCTCAGTAAAAAGGCACACGACAGCCCGTCTGGAGTTTGCCAAAAGGCACCTGAAGGACTCTCAAACCATGAGAAACACAATTCTCTGGTCTGATGAAAAACAGATTGAACTATTTGGCCTTAATGGCAAGTGTCATGTCCGGAGGAAACCAGGCACCGCTCATCACCTGGTAAAATACCATCCCTACAGTGAAGCATGGTGGTGTCAGCATCGTGCTGTGTGGATATTTTGAAAGGGCAGGAACGGAGAGACTAGTCAGGATTGAGGAAAAGATGAATGCAGCAATTTACAGAGACATCCTTGGTGAAAACCTGCTCCAGGAGCACTCTGGACCTCAGACTGGGGCAAAGGTTCATCTTCCAACAGGAAAATGACCCAAAGCACATAGCCAAGATAAGAAAAGGAGTGGCTATGGGACAACTCTGAATGTCCTTGAATGGCCCAGCCAGACCCCCGACTTAAAGTGTTTGTGAACCTAGATTAAAGCGGGAGTTCACCCCCAAATCAACTTTCTGACATTAGTTCCAGCATACTGCTAACATCTGCAGTATGCTGGGGTTTTTTGTTTTTTTTCGCTACTTATCGTTTTATGAGCCCTTGTTATCCGGCTCCGAGCGGGGAATCCTGCGGGGAGTAGGCGTTCCTAAGCGAAGAGGAGTTGATTGACCGGCTGCTAAAGCGCGTCGCGGCTTCCGAAAATACCCGAAATGACACTCGGGTGTTTACGGCGCTAACCGGCGCCTGCCGTGTAGAGCTGACTGCGCAGGCGCCGTAAACACCCGAGTGTCACTCTCGGGTATTTTCGAAAGCCGTGACGCGCTTTAGCCGACCGTCAATCAACTCCTCTTCGCTTAGGAACGCCTATACCCGGAAACGATCCCCGCTCGGAGCCAGATAACAAGGGCTCATAAAACGATAAGTAGCGGGGAAAAAAAAACAGCATACTGCAGATGTTAGCAGTATGCTGGAACTAATGTCAGAAAGTTGATTTGGGGGTGAACTCCCGCTTTAAGGCTTACCTGTAGGTGCAACAAATGGCTCCTAAACCTACACGGTTTAGGAGATATTTGTATAAGAAAGACACCGATGTCTACAGCTCATTCGCCATAGACAGCGGTGCACTGAGCGTGCCAATACTAACGGCGATCATGCCGTTAGTGGCGGCACCCATGCGCGGCTCGGGCCAGTCACAGCGCCGGAGCCGCGATATGCGGAAGTGAATGGTGCAGAGATGGCGCAGACGGAGGTGGTGACTGAGCACCGCTGCGGGGGCTTCGATCTCAGGTAAGTACTTCATAATAAGCTAGTATGCACAGAGTGACCCAAAACATTCTCCGCTCCTCCTCTTCTGTGTTTGCCCCCATAACAAGCCCTTTGCTACGGGGGACAGACGCTCGGGCTTGCCCCCGAACCAGGCTGTCTATAGACACACACAGCCTGCCTCAGTCCCACCCCCAGCTCTCTGCTCACAGGATTTGATTGACAGCAGCAGGAGCCAAAGGCCATCTGCAGAGCATTTGAGACCAGAAAAGGGGACAGAGGACCAGCACATGGGCACAGTGCTGAATCCATAAAACATAAGTGTTGGGGGGGGGGGGGTAACAGGCAGTGCAAGGTATTTTACCTTTAAGGCATAGAATGCATTAGGGTAAAAAACCTTTAGCATTAGCAACCACTTTAATTTTTTTCTATATAGTGTAAAAGGTAGGAGCTACACCTTCCCCAAAAATCATTGAAATTCAAGTAAATCTCTTGTAAAACATGCACGTCTAGATTTTTACTTAAGCAGCACCTGTGATGTCATCAGCACATGCGCACTGCATTCTCTATGAATGGGGGGGTGCCATCCATAGAGAGCCATGCCACGTCCGGGACGTCACTGTGGCCTGGCCAGTCATCTGGCCGCTTCCCATATGAAGACCGGGTGAAGATGTATTTCCTGGGCAGTGGTATGCGATGCATACTAGCACATCATGACTTTTGCACGGTTATGCAACACTGTACCCAAATTACATATTTGTTTCTCCCCCACAAATAGAGCTTTCTTTTGGTGGTACTGTATTTAAATCACCACTAGATTTTTTGCTAAATACATGAAAAAATACTAAATATTTTAGAAAAAAAAAACAAAAACCCTGTTATAAAATAGCAAATTTTTTTCCTTCATTAATGTGCAGTAATGAGACACTGAGAATTCTGCACCGATAGGCAGTGATAGGTGGTCACACCAGCTGTGCATGAAGCAGCGGCTCTTGGGCTGCTCAGACCAGAGTAGCAAGTAAAGCCTGTCTGGGGGGATTGAAGCCAAGAACAGGGGGATCCCCTGCAAGGATGGTGTCCACCTCAGGGTCATTGCTATGCCCTCCAGGAGCCAGCGGCTCCTTCTGTAGGGAGTCTCACCGGAAAAGCTCAAAGTAGAACCACAGCCAGTGGGAGGGAGGAGAGAGACACACAGGGAATGCTTAATGCAAAGAGCTCCACTCCACCCCTGTCAGCTTTGCTCCTCCTCTGACCCACCCCTCCTACTGCCCTACAACTTCGCTTCAGACCCACCCACCCTTCACAGTCCCACCCCACCCACGGCAGCAGAAAACGTTCGGGACGCCCGACGGCCACCCGGCAACGATGCGCCCCTTAATTCTAGCCTGTATAGGTCTCCTTTATTTTGCCCCGATGGGGCATATATTTTTTGTAACTTTGTTGCCAATTATGAAAAGATTGGTAAATTTATGAATCAAAGATTAAAGTGGTTCTAAATTTATGAATCAAAGATTTTTTACCTTCATGCATGCTCTCCTTCTGCATATATGGTCCCCCTGGCATAACCTTGGCACATCTCTATTGCCTCCAATCATATGCGCCACAATTGTCTTCTGTACATATTGCCCACTTTTTCCTAAATATGTGCAGCGCTTAAAAAAACTAAATATATACACACACGAAGAGTCTACCACAACAAAACGTGTATAGCAATAATACTCCAGTAACATGAGGAGTCCTCTTAGATAAATTTTCCATTCACCAAAAAAAAAAAAAAAAAAAAAAAAAAAAGCACTTTATGTAAATTCACATTACCAGGTGGAAAGACCACCTAGAACGGATGTTCAGGACATGCTTCAAATGTGATTAATGCTGGGGTTTGATGAGATCTCCACGGAAATATCCAAAATGCATATTGCTCAAAAGGGCACCCAACAAGAATCATAAAATAGGTAAAAAGAAACGCTCATGGTAGCAGAATACCAGTTACTGCTCTTCAATGTAACTCAGCAATGTCAAGCTGTGGCTAAGGGAAAATTGATGATGTCCTGGTTCTATAGAGTGGATCGGTGGAAGATTTGAATCTGAACAATAGAAATATCAAGTTGACATACAACTTCGATTTGAGGGAAATCTCTTTCCTTGATCTTGTAATCTCAATTGAAAGGAAACAGACAACTGCCAACACTCTCTGGTTAGAGTCGAGACATTATCCTAAACCCCTTATTAATGGTATTCCAACAGGGCAGTTTCTGTGAATATGCAGAAACTAACTGCACCTCTGATGAGGATTATAAACTCAAGGCGGACGGGTTATATAGGAGATTCAGGGAGAGGGGATACCTTCATAAGGTCTGTGACAAACCAGGAAAAAAAGCCTTGTTTGTCAGGAAAAAAAGGAGGAACTTTTAATCACACAAGAAAAATAGCCTATCCCCACGGCATTCCAACACAGTTCGAATCATCTCCCGATACGGTTCTCAGTGTTAACTAAAAATTGGCACATTTTGACTCGATCACCAGAATCATCTAAGATTGTAGGTCCAAGACAGCGATTGGAAGCTAGAAGAGCTAGGAACCTAAAAAGGCATAATATACATACATCTTCTAGAAATTGGCTTACGGATTTACGCCGATTGAATGGTATGTTGCTGTGTGGAGGATACCAAATCTGTAGATTTGTTGATAGAACCGACAGAACCGGCTAGAGGCAAGCAAAGGGTCACACCTGCCCCTAGGGTCACAGTTTGGAAACCACTGATATAGATTAAACTATTCAGGTACCTCTAATAAATTGCTATAGAACAATCTTTCTCAACCTTTTTACCCCAGAAGAGTTTTAGTTCCAAAAAAAGGAAGCAATTTAAGGTCTGATCCCTTACGGATTTTATAAAAAAATTGAAATAAAATAAATAAATGGCCAGCGTTCTGCTTTAAGATGGTGTAAAAAATTTGAGGATTAGAGGAACTGAATTTATTCCCTCTTGAGAAGAGGAGAGTAAAGGGGGGGATACATAAGAGGTCCATATAGTGAACTTGGTGTTGAGTTATTCACTTTATGGTCAACACAGAGGACAAGGGGGCACTCTTTACGTCTAGAGGAAAAGAGATTTCATCTCCAAATACAGAAAGGTTTCTTCATAGTAAGAGCTGTGAAAATGTGGAATAGACTCCCTCCAGAGGTGGTTCTGGCCAGCTCAGTAGATTGCTTTTAGAAAAGTCTGGATACTTTCCTAAATGTACATAATATAACTAGGTACTAACATTTATAGGTAAAGTTGTTCCAGGGAAAATCCGATTGCCTCTCGGGGGATCAGGAAGGATTTTTTTCCCTGCTGTAGCAAATTGGATCATGCTCTGCTGGGGTTTTTTGCCTTCCTCTGGATCAACTATGGGTATAGAATTGGGTATATGGGATTGCACAATATATTTTTTTGTTATGGTTGAACTAGATGGTCTTTTTTCAACCTGACTAACTATGTAAAAGTCAATGGGCACATAAAATGTATTCTATGGGACCAGTCAAATACTGCGCCATCCTCTGGCCCTGCTTATAGAATATGTGTAAAAGGTATGCTGGAGAGTTCTGTCATTCAACATTGATCATGACTAGACGACAAAATGCATTAGTATTATACGCACACCCTCAACTCAAACAGCACACACCAAAGTTGTAAAAATAGTTTCTTCTACGCTGTCAGCAGTGAGATCTAATAGACACAGAAAAACAAGACAGAAATGGGTGCCTACAGATTTTAACAAAAGACAGACAATATATCACACCATAGAAAGATGGTGATTAAATAAAAGAAAGAGAATAAAAGTCCCACACACAGTCCAATCTGAAACTTTAAGCAATCTTGATCTGTCAGATAGTTCCATGCTACACACATAAAAAGTAAATATGAAACAACAAAATGCTACAATCCAGTAATGCAGATGAATTACTGAATCAAGTCCTAAACGCCTCACACGTGAAATGTGAAGTGGCCAAGCGAAAGTCCCCTATACAGTTCAATTTAAATCTTTAAGCACATCTTGATCTGGCAAATATTCTGTGAACAAAAACATGTGCAAAACACCTTGGATAACCGTGACGATGTGTTCTTACCTTGCAACACAGACCTCATTGATAAAAAGGTCAATAGGGCAGGCCATACACAGTGCAAATTTCTTTACTGCAACCACAGGGCAGGGGAATCCGTCCCCTCCATGAGAAGACAGTGAGTAATCGCCAGTGGCAAAAGCAGCTGCTAGCGATAATCGCAAGAGAATCTGGCAGGCTGGTTGTACCCAAGTTGATCGATCAATCAACTTTGTACATTTAGCCTTGCCCATTAACGGTTCGAATCTCGGTCAGTTCCCGCTGAACCGGCTGAGATTTGAACCGTGTCTGGCCAGCCCAAGTGCTTTTTAGTGCAGCCAGCCCGTCAGCATGCAGATATCGTTTCTCCAGTTCTCGGCATGTAATGAATATGTAAAATTACAAAAAAAAAAAGCTTCATTGTGTAAACTGCTTGGTTTATTAAAAAATGAATGCCAATAATAACACCGACGGGATAAAAAGCCACATTGCATATGTGGTAATAAGCACAGTATACTCCAACAATGGCAAATTAGACATTGGCAAGATGGCACCCGGTCCTCGCCCAACGCGATGTAATCACTCCACACCAACCACCTGACTTTCTAAAAGGACGGATGAGTGAAGGAGCTATCTCGCTATAAGAATGCCTAGGGGGACTTTAGTACCGATTTTTTATTTGCATTATTGTGTTTTGTCATCTTATATTGATTGCCATGTTTGTAGGGTGGAAAGCTTCACTGATGGTTCCCCAGTAACATAGTTTAATTACCGATTGATTCAGGCAGTAGATGTGTTGTCCCTTCCTTTAAAAGGTGATTTGACCGTTACCAAAAAATCTGTCTATGCAGATAAGGCGTCAGTAAATAAACAAACTGTGAAGCTCAGACTAAAATTGACTAATGCCCTTGCTATAGGTGTAGGCCACCTACAGTATCTCACAAAAGAGAGTACACCCCTCACATTTTTGTAAATATTTTATTATATCCTTTCATGTGACAACACTGAAGAAATTACCCTTTGCTACAATGAACGACCCCCTAGCGTTCATGCGGGGCTCCATGGGACAGTACAAAGTGCTGCCGCAATTCCTGTCTATTCCACCCCCCCATTTCTTTACAGTTGGGTTGCTCAGAGTGATGGTAAGATTCAGTGCAGCATAGCAACAGCCCCCGATTGGCTGATCCGGGCGGGATTGAGCCGCGCAGTGTTTTTAAAAGCCGGCAGCTTTCCCGCTCCGTCTCACAGCCTGAGGGGGCGCCGCAGAAGAAGGAACCGTGCTGCTCCCACCCTCCCTCATGAATAAAAAACATTTTTGTCCTGTCATGACGTTTGTTAGTGGGGTTTGTCATCCAGTCCAGTTCTGGATGGACTACGTGATATTAATAAAATTAAATCATTTATGGTTATGAAATTTTAATATTATATATTTAGGTTATGGATGTTGATTGTTTATCTTTGGGTAACCCCTTAATAAACGTTGTGGCCATTATTAGCCAAAATAAAGATTGGCGTGTTGTTTGTTTATTTAGTACTTTGTGCTGTCCCATGTAAATTAGTGAGTGTACAGCTTGTATAACAGTTTAAATTTGCTGTCCCCTCAAAGCAACTCAACACACAGCTATTAATGTCTAAAAACGCTGGTAACAAAAGTGAGTACACCCCTAAGTGAAAATGTCAGAATCTCACTTTTGTGAGATACTGTATATGCAACTCCTGAAGCCTAACTGGAATTCTCCCAGGACATTGCTAGAACCAACTGCTCAGAGAGGCCCAGTCATTACTGCTCACCTCCACCATCACAGAAGTGAGCTCCTTCTCCGATTTAAACCACCTCATACGCTCTCTTTCTCTTCCCTAATGCAGGAGCTCCGAGCTCAGCGTTTGAAAGTTCACTCCTGTGATGGAGGTGAGAAGTAATGACTTAGGCCTCGTACACACGATAGGATAGCCAGAGGACAACGGTCTGAAGGACCATTGTCTTAGGTTAACCTATGAAGCTGACTGATGGTCCGTCGTGAATACACATCATCAGTTAAAAAACTGATCGTGTCAGAACGCAGTGACGTAAAACACACGACGTGCTAAAAAAAAATGAAATTCAATGCTTCCAAGCATGCGTCGACTTGATTCTCAGCATGCGCGGGTTTTTAACCAATGCTTTTGCATACGAACGCTCGGTTACCAGTCCATAGGTTACATTTTAAATCAAGTTCTCATTTTTTTAACCTAAGGTTTAATAACCTATGGGGCCTACACACGATCGGTTTGGACGGATGAAAACGGTCCTTCAGACCTTTGCCCTCTGGCTATCCTATCGTGTGTACGAGGCCTAAGACTTCCAATGAAGCTTCAGGGGGTACATAGATGGCCTACACCTATAGAAAGGGCATTTTTCAGCTTTAGTCAAAGCTGCCTAGTTTGTTTTTTTGGCGCTTTAGGGTTGGAGATCGTGTTGGACTGACTCACTTAGTTGTGGGTCAATGGGTGGGTACGGGTTGGAAGACTTCTCTCCTGATGATTTCTGCCTGACTTAAAAGAAAGGTGGTGCGAAGCTCTATTTGGGGACTTGGGCTACTACCTCTGGGTACGGTTTTGAGGTCATTTCCACATAAACTTGTAACATTGGGTAAAAAAAAAAAAAAAAAAAGGAAGGAGAGTGCCCGATAGCCATTGAAATGCAAAATTGGAAGGTGAATTTATGATCTTTTTATTGAAAGTAGCGACAGTTGATCAAGCCAACGTGTTTCAGGGGAACAGAGACTCCTCCTTCCTCAGGGCTGTTGCTGTATGCTAATTGTGAATGGGAAAGGATCCCAAACTTGTGTGACCGACACTGAAATCTAAAAAGTGGATATCGACTGTGTATGTGGCAGCATAGCTTTTTATGTACAGATGTCCCTTATCTGCATAGGTCATTTTTTGGTAAAGATGAACCAACCCTTTTTGTGTAGCTCTATGTGGCAAAAAAGGTAGGTTTGATGTACCCACTGGCTTGTACAATTTGTGGGCAATTAGGGGCAAATTTTAGGCATTTTGTCAAGGAACCCATGAAGAATCCCGAAGGCATCCCAATTGAAAAAGGCTGCCCTAGACTACAGATTACTGTTGCCACTTCTAGCAGAACTATACTTTTCTTGGATCTAGCAATGCGGTATCCTAGAGCAATGTTTCTCAACTCCAAGCCTCAAGTACTCCCAACAGGTCATGTTTTCAGGCTTGCCATTATTTCGCACAGATGATTTGATCAGTTTCACTGCCTTAGTAATCCTAAAAACATGACCTGTTGGGGGTACTTGAGGACTGGTGTTGAGAAACATTGTCCCAGAGCTCCATGCCGGATGCTGACATTTTGGAGCAGCCAGCTTCCGGGCCTCAATCACCAGCTGCCTTCATTGGCCAGATGTGGTCGACGCCATTCCAACGCATGCGCAGAAGTGCAGTTGGCTTTGGGATTGACGAATTTCTACAGGGACTTTAGGGACTTAGGGACTTGCACATGCACAGTTCACTGTACGGGGGTGGACAGCCAGGTAAGGAACGTGAAATAATCAGTGACACACCAATAATCCATTAGTAGTGCCAAAAAAAAAAAAAAAAGGAAACTTTCAACACATAAATGTAAGAAAAAAAAAATTTAGTCCATAAAAGTAAAAGTCCATATAGGCGACACACACACACACACACACACACACACACACACACACATTCCTGCTGAAAATTATGCACCTTGAATCCACCACCAAAGTGACGAAAATGTGTCTAACACTGTAGCTGCTGACTTTTAATAAGGACACTTACCTGTCCTAGCCGCCAGCGATGTCGGCCCCCGCCGAGGCCGATCCTCGATCCTAGCAGCTCCAAGCGCCGCTATCCACAGTAAGGGAAACAGGCAGTGAAGCGGTACGGCTTCACTGCCCGTTTCCTACTGCGCATGCGCGAGCGGCGCTTTGTGAATGGGCCGGCTGCTTTCTGGGACACACACAGTTCCCAGAATGCAGCGCGCCCCATTCACAAGAAGACACCCAGTGTAGGAGGAGGAAGAGAATCCACCGCAGAGGATGAAGAGGCAGATTCGGCACTTCCGCATAGCAACAGCTATTTAGGGTGAGTAAAACATTATTTATTTTTTTCAATTATGTTTTTTTAGATTTTTGGTGGAATATTTTTTTTTTAGGTGGAACCTCCACTTTAAGGATAACACTCACCAAACCTAACTGCCAATCATTCTCATAAGTGGCAATAGCACTTTAAAAGTTGTTCAACTCCATTCCGGAAATTCAATACCGACTCAAATTCAATTCCTTCATTCATTAGTTCTCATCTCAAGCATGAAGAGGACAAACTAGCCTCCAATAGTGTATTATTTCCAACCACAAGCCTTTTTCATTTTTAGAAAATTCACTCACATTTTAAAACCAAAATAACACGCATTAAAATGCGACAGGTAATGATCCTGCAGAAATCTCACCACCTCCACGCTGGTTACGATAGCTTCTGGGTTTTTGTAACTTGTCCTCCTGACTTTTTAATGTCACATCAAGTTGCTGCGTAATCACGCCCCAGCGCGTTTCGTCACATCCGGCTTTGTCAGAGTGGGTGGTTACACGGCATGGCAACCCGACTTATCCATCTCCCTTCTTCGCATTCTTAACCCTTCAAAGGCTGTTTTAGCTTCATTGACATGGCTGCAATATAGTACTCAGTGGGACATCTATCCATCTAGGTCATTAACCCCTAATTTGTCCATCGATATCGGGTTTACTTATTTTGCCATTAACAGCCTTAAAGGGGAGCTCTAGTCTAGAAAAGAAAAATAAATAAAGTCAGCAGCTACAAATCGTGTAGTTGCTGACTTTAATTTAAGGACACTTACCTGTCCAGGGATCCCACGATGTCGGCAACCTGAGCCGATTTGTCGATCGGCTTTGAGTCCAGGCGTCGGCATTGTATGCAAGGGCAACTGGCAGTGAAGCCTTCAGGTTTCACAGCCAGTTTCCTAAGGCGCATGTCACGCTGCGCCTTCTAAATGGTCCCGCTATCTTCTGGGACCTGAGCGAGTCTTCGAAGGCACCGTGGGGAGGGGGGGGCTGGAAATGCAGGTAGATTGCCGATTAGTGATATTACCCAGACGTGGGTACCTGTCAAAACTTGGTACCCGCTACCAGCCACCCAAAATGTGGCAAATGTGGCAGTGGAGGAGGGGGTGCGAACAAGCAGAGCTTCCCCTTTTGGGTGGGGCACCACTTGAAGTGACTAGCCTCAGGGGTTACATATGGATGAAACAAATCCTCCTGTTTATCTGCATCCTTCCCATCTCTACATTCTTTCAAAGTCCAGAATTAATAATGCTTATTTGAGTGGACAGAAAAAAGGGGATGAAGAGCTAAAAAAGTTACATTCTGGAGAGCTCTAATGCTGCGTACACATGATCATTTTTTGGGTTCTAAAAAATGACATCTTGTTATGTCATTAAAAACGATCGTGTGTGGGCTTCAGAGCATTTTTCGGGTTCTAAAAAATGGCCAAAAAAATAAATTCGAACATGCTGTATTTTTTAACAACGTTTTTAACGTTGTCATTTTTCGGGTTGTATAAAATGGTCGCGTATGGGCTTTAACGACATGAAAAATTTGAGCATGCTCAAAAGCAAGTTATGAGATGGGAGCGCTCGTTCTGGTAAAACTACCGATCGTAATGGAGTAAGCACATTCATCACGCGGTAACAGACAGAAAAGCGCAAATTGTCTTTTACCAACACAAAATCAGCTAAAGCAGCCCCAAGGGTGACGCTATCCGCATGGAACTTCCCCTTTATAGTGCCGTCGTACGTGTTGTACGTCACCGTGCTTTGCTAGAGCATTTTTTTTCACGATCGTGTGTAGGCAAGGCCGTTTTAATGATCAAGTTGAAAAAAGCGTTGTTTTTTTCTAGAGCCTGAAAAACGTAATTTTTTAGAACCCGAAAAATGATCATGTGTACGCGGCATAAGAGATGATTGGAGGGGAAGGACACACCCCTTCACACTGGGACAGAGAGGAGGTTGTCAGTCTACTGGGAGGTGCCTTCCCTGTCACCTTTTTTTCTCTTGGTGTCACAAGTGACTCATGCCGATAGCAGAGGAACAAAGCAGCAGACAAAAATTACACCTATTGCTCTGGATTCAGACAAGTACATACTATAGAAGGATATGCTTTGTTCATATTTCATGTCTGAGGACAACCACTTTAGAGAAAGTGTGTAAAGCCCAATTATATTATTAATCTCAACACCTTATCGTATTATATCTCAGTTTTCAGCTTGTCCAGCGTTCTTCCTTACTACAAACAGCCTATAATGTTTACAAAAGATCTCAGAAAAAAAGAAGAAATTCTCAATGAACATTGCGATCATGCTGTGCACATATACAGAAGCAGTGGGACTCGTCTTTATGTCCCCCCCTGGTAGCCAGCAGATTGCCAGTCTGGGCTACACTGCTCCCTTCCCCTCTTCCAGTTACTGCACAAAGCCTGAATGTTCCCTCACAATTCCCCCCCAAGCACAATCCCCTACTGACAACATCCCTTTCTATGAATGTACACAGACCCCTATTGTCCAGGCCTTGGAAAACAAACCGGGGGATCTGCCGATTCCTTAAAATAAATAAATAAACTGCCTAAACGCTGCTATGTTACCAAAACAGTTTGACTGCTGTGCCACCAAACATGTTCAACGGCCCACAAAGAGGCCTTCATCCTATTTTTCTTAACCCTGGGGCTGCTGGCAATTACAGCAAACATCGCACCACAACACTGCACAGAAGCTGGGTGTTACTTAAAAGGGAAAAATATATATATATATTTTTTTTTTTATACATTTTATTTATTCAAACCAAAAAGTTTGATGCAAATAATCGTATGAATATGTCTTAGGGCCTATTCTGCTACCTGGCATGGTTTACCGCACATGTAGACGAGTGCTGAGTTACAACAGCCCATTCAGTTTAATGGACTGCCATTGAACCACAACTCACACCTGAGCTTTTTGTCACCACATTCAATATTGCCCCTACCATCTGAATGTCGCAGCTAAAAATCGAGACTCATTAGACCAGGCAAATTTTTTCCAATCTTTTATTGTCCAATTTTGGTAAGCCTGTGCGAATTGTAGCTTCGGTCTCCTGTTCTTAGCCGACAGAAGTGGCACCCAGTGGTTGCAAGCCAAACTCCAAGAAAGCGTCATAATAAAACAAACAATTAAATACCAAAACTGGAAGCATTTTACATGCCAAGAAAATATCATCCTCTTCACCCTGTCTTGTTAATCAGGCAACCCTGCCAGACAGCACAGCCATGGTGCTAAACGCCAGTGTAGTAACACAGTTTGGACCATTAGATTAGGTACCCCATTAGAAATCGTTACTCACTTTTTCTGTTTTGTTCAACCTCCACAGTCCGGTATCGTTGTAAACTATCAGTTATAAAAATTCCTGCGGGACGTTTCCATTTTGCTTGTGGGCACTAGAAGCCCACAAGCACCCATTTCCTGTATGCGGTAAATACTTCTTTCCCAGCATTCACCGCTCGATCCCGCCCATGCTCATTGTTGACGGCACGCAGCGCCGTCAACACTGAGGGTTGCCATCACAACGGGTGGTGGCGTCAAAAGTTCCCACCCCCGTTGTGATGGCACAGCTAGTAAATCTTGCGGGTTTTCGAAGGACGCCATTCCACATGGTCTCTTGGGAAGCATGACACTGTGCTCCCAGGAGACATTGCGGAGAGCTCCCAGACAACACTGCAGCGCCGGGGGAAAAGAGTAGAGACACCTACTCCCGCGGGAGGCAAAAACCGCAAGTCGGACTTTAGACTGCTCTATTACGGTAATTTAAACATAAACAAAAAAAAAATTCTTATGGCAATTGTATATGTATGTTGTGGGATGATACGGATAGGATAGTGTTGTTATTGTGGGTGAACCTCCGCTATAATAACACTGACCCGCCAAATAAACCCCACCACATTGGCCCTAAAATGCGTGAAGATGCAGGTGGCTCTAGAGGCAAGGGGCTTGATGGCCATAATCTTCAATATGGCAACAGGCTGTGCCCCGGAGCTTTGCTGCCCTATTCCAATTGTTTCCAAATGACAAAATAGCAAGAATGGTGCAACAGCCTTGTACCTCTCCTTAAAAAAAAAAAAAAAAAACGGCGGTTTTAAAAGGTAATGGACAAGGCTGTTGCGCCCTTCTTACCATTTTGTTGTTTAACTATACACCCACCTGCTGATTGGACAGTGCTCCCACGTCTTGTTTGCATGTTCACTGTTGGCACACGTTTACCATGGCAATTCCTTTGCAAGTTTTAAATGAAGTCCAATATTGCTCAGGCCTAACGCTCCCCATGACAGGGCAGGGGTCTGACTAATGGTGTGCAGGTACCAAGCATTACACTGTGGGGAGCAGGAGGTAGTGTTCGGTGTTCCCTCATATGCTTAAGTACCAGCTTTCTGTTGAACTACCATGACATAGAAGCACAGAGAAACACAAATTCCTTGTGGTGCCTGCTATGGTTTCTATGTAACCGTCTGTAACAATAAAGTTTTACAAGATGTTGACATCTTAGTGTGCCATTCTCTTTGCTTTTTGGGGAGCGTGAGCAATCTCCATCCAGCACCTACGTCCATACACACAGGCATAGTGGTAGCTTTTCCTTACTCTGTGGTGAAAGGTTCACTTTAAATAAACCAATTACAGTCTCCAAAGCTCTTGATGAACATTGACTAGGCTGGAAGATATCTGACACAGCACGTTTCTTCATTCTACTGTACAGTACCCGCTTTACTACTACAACCCATATACAGCAATGAAGTTCAATTAAAACAATAAGACAGAAAAAAAGAAAAAAAAAAAAAAAGCGTAAATCTCAACGTTGGAAAATTACTGTATCCTGTAGATAGAAAAGTACCCACACACAGATATCTATAGTACATTTTACATGGTATTTGACAATACGCCGTAGACAAAGGCGTCCATTTATAAAAAAAAAAAAAAAAAAAATTTTGATGTGAAAATGCATCATTAGACAAGCAAAAATTGCAAATATTACCCTCAAGTGGTCTTTCAAAGCACAACTGTAACATTCCCTATGTTGCCTAGTGTCTATTGTGTACCAGCAGTCAAGGCGTTGCCTTGAGTTGTTACAACACAAGGCATGGGTTCATTTCTTTTTTTTAAACTTGATTAAAAATATCAAAATTATTGTTTATTTAGCCTCGATTCCCCCCCCCCCCCTTACCTGCAAGGTAAAGCCAGAATGTGCTAGTATGCATTGCAAACTAGCATATTATGTGAAACTTACCTGAAAATTAAGCATTCCAGCGATGCCATGACTGGAAGCCACTATTATCTTCAACCGTCTTGCTTCCAGCTGGCTGGAGCCGCCATAAGGTTACTCTCGTGCATGCGTGAGGGAGCCACCATTCACGGAACCGGGCTCTGAGGGAGCGGCATGTCTAGCCGTCTAGAGCAAATGCGCCCTTGATGTCACTGGCTGCATTTACAGTAAATATTTTAGGAGATATTTATACTACCTATTGGCATGCCCGATTATAATAAATTTAATAAATTTAATGTTGGAAGTTTACTTCCACTTTAACCTAGGTCTTTCACTAAAGAATATAAGAAAATGCCATAGAAAAATTACTTCAGGTGAGTTCTCTTGCACGTTTGCACTTTACCACAGAAAGCTGCAACCAACCTATAGGCAGCATTGTAATGTGCAACATGACACAAAAAACTTTTTTTTTTTTTTTTTTTTATGTGCCCTTGGGGTAACAGAAAAAAAGCCTAAAAACATTTGACGATCAGAGGTCTTTTGAGGTCATGTTTTAGGTTAGACCCATATTTAGGCAAGAACAGGAAACATGGCTGGATTTCCCAACCCCCCCCCCGACACACACACACACACACACTTGGCTAAATCAAGGGGTGGCTCTCCCTGAATCAGCCTATTGTTATTAGTGTCATCGTCCATTCACAAGGACCTGGCACATCTGGAACCGCAACAGAGAAACTCACAGATTGTGCTGTAACAAGTTATTATGCAGTCCATTTGAGGCCCATAGCAGAAGGTCTGTTCCTCCACATAGAGCTGGGATGTAAACAATGTAGGGGCCTGTGCATTGCATCTGCAAACCCATGTTCCACAGACTTCAAAACCACAAATTTAACAAACGCACATTTTACTTAAATTAATTTTGGTTAATTTATTATTATTTTTTGCAAACAGGTGGACTGTGCCTTTAAGCACATTGATTTGTGCCCCATTATCACAACAGCCACAGTTTTATACACTGTGCATCAAATCCCTAATGGCCCATACACACGATCCGAATATCGTACGACTTTTTTCGCTTAATAGTCGCAAGTAAAATGAAATAGGTTATTAAAGTCACGAAAATTCTCGTACGACCGATAAAAATAAATCGGAAGTGATGTCATGTGTTGTAATGTATTTGTATTGTATTTTCGGACGACAACTATGCTGACTAAACGAAAATCGTACGATCTGACATCGTACGAGGAACATTTTCGTGCATGTCCGATCGAATAATATCGGATGAACTGTCGTGATCGGCTCTCGAAAGTAGTGTACACACGATCCGAAAATCGTACGATCCTTCATCGAACGATCGTTTTGGTCCGATATTCGGATCGTGTGTACGGGCCATAAGGCTGGGTTCACACTGCCATACAGAGCGGCTCACAGCAGGAGTCCGATGCGTCCCTGTTCACCATTTCAGGTCCGATTTTGGTTGGAATGTTTGGCTGAATTCAGACCTGAAATGGACCAGAAAACGCACAGGGCCCCTGAGCAATTCACTCCGGTCTTGTGTGAACTGGCTCCATAGAGCCAGACACAGGTTCCCGACATGTGAATTGGATGCAGGGAAACCCTTCATAAAACTAATAAGCAAAAAATAATCACCAAGGCCCCATTCACACCTGCCAATGGGGACATTTTCAATTACCTGCAGGATTCCCTGCGATTAGTTGTAGGTGGGAAGTCCTACTAAAAGCAATGGGAACCCAACCAGGGCTGATGAGCGATTACATGCAATGGTCTGTAAATGGCTGTGGGCTCGGTCTAGTTCCCCTTGCTTACAAAAGGGTTTCTCGCAAGCAGCTCATAGCAGGGAACCCCGCTGATCTCCAGTGGGTAATCACAAATGGCCCTACTTACAAGTGTCAAAGAGGCCTAAAACTCACAAATGAATGCTGGTTAAATAATATGTCGAAGCAAAATGTAATATTCCTGATATGTGCATGCTGTACCATGCACTGGTATAAAAATGTATCACGTTCTCTTTGTATTGCTTCCTTTGTGCGAAATCCCTGGTGTTTCAGCCAGAAACTCTGCTTGCCTATCAAAAACTGACCTCATTGGGCATAACAGCACAGTGTGGTCAGTTTCCTGGCTGTGCTGAGAACTCAGCCTGCTCTACTCCAATGATCAGACTTGTCCGACACCCCCTTCTTCTTGCACAGTCATTCACTGGGAATACCAGTGTGCTGCTGCTTCTCCTCCCACCTTATGCAGTTTAGATCAGAGGGTATGTGACCACTAATAAAGAACAGGTGTGTGTGTGTGTGTGTGTGTGTGTGTGTGTGTGTGTATGTGTATATATATATATATTATATATATATATATATATATATATATATATATATATATATATATATATATATATATATATATATATATATATATATATATATATATATATATATAAATAAACACACACACACACACACACACACACACACACACACACATATTTTTGCCTTCCATTTCTATTTTAAACTGAATGGGTTGTTTTACAAGACGAGGGTCTACATACTTTAAAGTGGATGTAAACCCTGTACTATCATTTTTACCTACAGCAGGGATATGCAATTAGCGGACCTCCAGCTGTTGCAAAACTACAAGTCCCATCATGCCTCTGGGTGTCATGCTTGTGGCTGTCTTGCAATGCCTCATGGGACTTGTAGTTCAGCAACAGCTGGAGGTCCGCCAATTGCTTATCCCTGACCTACAGGTAAGCCTATAATAAGGCTTACCTGTGGGTACCGTTAATATCTCCTAAACTTGCACCGTTTTGGAAATATTCACTGTATCCGCATGTGCCGACGTCATCGGCTCGCTCGTGCCATTTCTTCAGGAGCTGCGCCATAACCGACAGCTCACGTGCGTATGTGTGGGAGTGACGTCATTGCGGCTCTAGCCAATCACGGAGCCCGTGAAGGCGCGAACACGGAAGCAACTCTGGGAGACATGTCACCGGTGTACTGGGACCGCTGAAACAGCTATGATCTAAGGTGAGCATTTCATAATTATCTGAGTATTTCATAATGAGCTAGTATGCAATGCATACTAGCTCATTAGGCTATTGTCTTGCAGGTTTTTTTTGAGGAGTTTACAACCACTTTAATGCTCACACAACAAATGTACATGTCGTTTTGCTGGACAAATAGCGAAACAAATCTAAAAATAGACCCCATATGTAGAGTTCCACGTTCCAAAAGATAGAAGGATAAAACGAGTAAATAAAGCCTTGTTTTCTTCATTAAAAGCTACTAAGAATAGCTTTGCATTTAACTGGCCTAACATTTGATAAAGAAAACCCAATTGTGTACTTAGAGCTTAGTCACAAGAGCGCTGCATAACTTCCCTGATCCTTGTACTTTCTATAATCCAGAAACATCCTCAAGAATTTGGTGCAGAACGTATGGAGAATGGAAGATTTCACGGCAGACCAGCGCCAAGCGGCGGCCCCGTCGCTGCATCCTCGCTAAAGAAGGCCGATGGGAAAACATGGCTTTCCTCCCTAAATCATCAAGTCCTTCCATCTCATTTACTTCTCATAATGTGCTGTCAACTGGCATTTTCACAGCATCTGCGTTGGTCTCGTAACACGCCAGACCTCTGTTGTAGTCTACACAGGTTAGAGCTATGAACTGTCAACAGATTGGCACGTGGTACACTTGATCCTACCATGTAACCCTCAGGTGGCGGGCAGACGTAACCATCTTATCTCTGTTTACCTTGCCTAGAATGACTACTGCAGGCAATGCCGCACGTCCACGACAGTCAGATCTGGCAAGGAATAACAGAAGAGGCTGACACAGCGAACACACCGAGGCATGATCTCCAACACCCCACACTACCCCTTCCATCTCATCACAGAACAATAGACCTGCTTCTACAATGACGGCACCTAATCCCACTTACTCCATCCACACACAGGCCCCCCCCTACTCCATCCACACACAGCCCCCCCCTACTCCATCCACACACAGCCCCCCCCTACTCCATCCACACACAGGCCCCCCCCTACTCCATCCACACACAGGCCCCCCCCTACTCCATCCACACACAGGCCCCCCCCTACTCCATCCACACACAGGCCCCCCCCACTCCATCCACACACAGGCCCCCCCCACTCCATCCACACACAGACCCTCCCCCTACTCCATCCACACACAGCCCCCCCCTACTCCATCCACACACAGACCCTCCCCCTACTCCATCCACACACAGCCCCCCCCTACTCCATCCACACACAGACGCCCCCCCTACTCCATCCACACACAGGCCCCCCCCCTACTCCATCCACACACAGCCCCCCCCCCCTACTCCATCCACACACAGCCCCCCCCTACTCCATCCACACACAGCCCCCCCCCTACTCCATCCACACACAGCCCCCCCCCTACTCCATCCACACACAGCCCCCCCCCCTACTCCATCCACACACAGCCCCCCCCCCTACTCCATCCACACACAGCCCCCCCCCCCTACTCCATCCACACACAGCCCCCCCCCTACTCCATCCACACACAGCCCCCCCCCCCTACTCCATCCACACACAGGCCCCCCCCACTCCATCCACAGACCCCCCCCCTACTCCATCCACACACAGCCCCCCCCTACTCCATCCACACACAGCCCCCCCCCCCTACTCCATCCACACACAGCCCCCCCCTACTCCATCCACACACAGCCCCCCCTACTCCATCCACACACAGCCCCCCCCTACTCCATCCACACACAGCCCCCCCCTACTCCATCCACACACAGCCCCCCCCTACTCCATTCACACACAGACCCCACCCCTACTCCATCCACACACAGACCCCACCCCTACTCCATCCACACACAGACCCCACCCCTACTCCATCCACACACAGACCCCACCCCTACTCCATCCACACACAGCCCCCCCCCCCAACTCCCTCCATACACAGCCCACCCTACTCCATCCACACACAGGCCCCCCCCCCCCCAACTCCATCCACACACAGCCCCCCCCCCTACTCCATCCACACACAGCCCCCCCCCCTACTCCATCCACACACAGACCCTCCCCCTACTCCATCCACAGCCCCCCCCTACTCCATCCACACACAGCCCCCCCCCCCTACTCCATCCACACACAGCCCCCCCCCCCCTACTCCATCCACACACAGCCCCCCCCCCTACTCCATCCACACACAGCCCCCCCCCTACTCCATCCACACACAGACCCCACCCCTACTCCATCCACACACAGACCCCACCCCTACTCCATCCACACACAGACCCCACCCCTACTCCATCCACACACAGGCCCCCCCCCCCTACTCCATCCACACACAGCCCCCACCCCTACTCCATCCACACACAGCCCCCACCCCTACTCCATCCACACACAGCCCCCACCCCTACTCCATCCACACACAGCCCCCACCCCTACTCCATCCACACACAGCCCCCCCCCCCTACTCCATCCACACACAGGCCCCCCCCCCTACTCCATCCACACACAGGCCCCCCCCCCTACTCCATCCACACACAGGCCCCCCCTCCCTACTCCATCCACACACAGGCCCCCCCTCCCTACTCCATCCACACACAGGCCCCCCCTCCCTACTCCATCCACACACAGGCCCCCCCTCCCTACTCCATCCACACACAGGCCCCCCCTCCCTACTCCATCCACACACAGGCCCCCCCTCCCTACTCCATCCACACACAGGCCCCCCCTCCCTACTCCATCCACACACAGGCCCCCCCTCCCTACTCCATCCACACACAGGCCCCCCCTCCCTACTCCATCCACACACAGGCCCCCCCTCCCTACTCCATCCACACACAGGCCCCCCCTCCCTACTCCATCCACACACAGGCCCCCCCCTCCCTACTCCATCCACACACAGGCCCCCCCCTCCCTACTCCATCCACACACAGGCCCCCCCTCCCTACTCCATCCACACACAGGCCCCCCCCCCTACTCCATCCACACACAGACCCCCCCCCCCTACTCCATCCACACACAGACCCCCCCTACTCCATCCACACACAGACCCCCCCTACTCCATCCACACACAGACCCCCCCCTACTCCATCCACACACAGACCCCCCCTACTCCATCCACACACAGACCCCCCCCTACTCCATCCACACACAGACCCCCCCCTACTCCATCCACACACAGACCCCCCCCTACTCCATCCACACACAGCCCCCCCCCCCTACTCCATCCACACACAGGCCCCCCCTACTCCATCCACACACAGACGCCCCCCCTACTCCATCCACACACAGACCCCCCCCACTCCATCCACACACAGCCCCCCCCCCTACTCCATCCACACACAGACCCCCCCCCCCCCCTACTCCATCCACACACAGCCCCCCTACTCCTCACAGCAGCCAATGGCCACACAAACCCCAAAGCACTACATACACAAAGGGATTCTGCTGATCAATCCTTCTCCTAGCCGAGTGAAGGATACAAAATAACCATCATCCCAGAGAATAAAGAAATAGCAATCTTCTCTTTGATAGGGAAACCGGATATTATTATTATTCCCCCTCCATAGTCCTGGCATTGGAATATTAACAGGATTTTCTCCCCTTGTCATTCCCTTCGGGATTACATCTCCTTTAATCACATTTAGTCTGCAAAAGCACGGTGTGTCAAACAACTGGCAATTCTATTTTTAGAATACAGTGGGAATTTTTGTATTTATCTTTATTTATTTTTTACTGTAACATTTTCGCATCTCGATGCTGCCAATCTCCTGTAGCCTCTTTGCAGCCACTTCTATGAGCACTATGGTGGCTGCATGTTTATTGCTCAAGGTGGGCTTCTTGCACAATGGGCTTTAACCCCTTGGCACCGGCCGCACGCAAAATATTAAAGCGGTGTTCCAGACGTTTTTTTCTTTTTAAAGTCAGCAACTACAAACACTGTAGCTGCTGACTTTTAATAAGGTCACTTACCTGTCCAGCGAGCCCGTGATGACGGCTCCCGAGGCCGATCGGATGCCGGCGCCGCCACCCTAACGAAAGGAAACAGGCAGTGGAGCCTTGCGGCTTCACTGCCTATTTCCTACTGCGCATGTGCGAGACTCGCAGCGCTTTGTGAATGGCCCCGTTGTCTTCTGGGACACACACAGGTCCCAGAAGACAACGGAGGAGCTCGCAGAAGAGGTGAAACAGCACCGCGGACTTGGAAGAGGCAGATTAGAAAGACTGCCTAGCAACAGGGGTTTCTGGCAAGCAAGTAAAAAAAAAAATTCTATGTTTTATTTAATTTAAAGAACATTTTAATGTATTAATGTTTTTAGGGTGGACCTCCACTTTAAGCACTGGATTTATTTTATTATAAGAAGAAAGATACATGAACATATTATATTATTGTTTATTCACATTATTATGATGGCACTCATATTTGCACAGGAGAATTGAAACACAAAATTTGTTGGATTATTGGATATATTTTTTAACACCAGGGCAGCATTATTTATTTTGACGCAAATATGCAGCCTTTTTGGCAGGTGAGTCTGGGCGCTGAGTGGACACTTATTTGCATAAATACTAGGGTTGTCCCGATACCGATACCAGTATCGGTATCGGGACCGATACCGAGTATTTGCGGGAGTACTTGTACTCCCGCAAATACCCCCGATACCTAAATAGAATACTTGCACCACCCACCCCCGCCGCAACGAATGCCGCCGCCGACCCCGTCGCATACCGCAACAATAACGCCGCATGGGTTAAACAGCGTGCGGGGAATATCACAGCTTTCATTTGAATAGCTGTAGCATTTCCCGCCGCGCCGCGTATAGACACTCCCCCTTGTTTGGGATCTGTCCAATCCAGAGCAAGGGGGAGTGTCTATACACGGCGCAGCGGGGAATACTACAGCTATTCAAATGAAAGCTGTGATGTTCCCCGCACGCTGTTTAACCCATGCGGCGGCGGCATCTAGGTATGGGGGGACATGGCTGCATTATGTGGGGGGACATGGCTGCATTATGTGAGGGGACATGGCTGCATTATGTGGGGGGACATGGCTGCATTATGTGGGGGGACATGGCTGCATTATGTGGGGGGACATGGCTGCATTATGTGGGGGGACATGGCTGCATTATGTGGGGGGACATGGCTGCATTATGTGGGGGGACATGGCTGCAATATGTGGGGGGACATGGCTGCAATATGTGGGGGGACATGGCTGCAATATGTGGGGGACATTTAAAAAAAAGTATCGGTATTCAGTATTGGCGAGTACTTGAAAAAAAAGTATCGGTACTTGTACTCGGTCCTAAAAAAGTGGTATCGGGACAACCCTAGTAAATACAGCTGTGCCAAGAGCGCACGCCCTGCACCGTTTCCGGTAGCTAATGGAAAGCTCCCCAATTGCTACTTGCGATGGGGAGCTTTCCGATCATGCGATTGCCTTGACAGCCAAACACAGCAGTCACATGATCAAACCCCGCCTCCCGGCATCCTAAACCTCTTAAAGGGACGGGAAGCGCCAAGAAGTTAAAGTGTTTGCAATGGCTCAAGGTTTTTTACCTTCATGCAATCCATGCATGAAGGTAAAAAAACCCTTCTGTTTGCAGCAACCTCCCTAATACTTACCTGAGCCCCGTCTCGATCAGGTGATGTGCACGAGAGCAGCAGCTCTCCTGGGTCTCTTCTTCCTCACTGGCTAAGCTGGCCCCCACTACTTTCAATCACAGCCAGTAAGCCAATGAAGAAAGAATGGGGGTGGGGCCTCGTCTGCTCCGGTGCCCCATAGCAAGCAGCAGATTGGAGGGACCAGGAGCACCATTGGGGGACCTGAGATGAGGAGGAGGTGTCCAGATGTGACGTCATTTCTCTGCGCCCACAGTCCAGGAAGCACCTAAAGCTGGGCACATGGGGAAAAAAGGTGGAGGGTCAATGCTTGTCCACAGCAACGCCGCCAAAGTCACACTGCCCCCACCAGGGAGACCCTCCTGGGTCAATTCACTGCCACCAGTGCACCTACACCACCAGGTACCTGCAGATATGCTCAGACCGGGGAGAGGTGTTACCCCAAGAGTCAGTTCTCAAGGGATTAGACGTGCCCCAGGTTCACTGCACGTTACACGACAGAGTGTTCTGTGACCTGTCCTGGCTGGAGGAAACACAAACTGGGGACTGGGTCTCTGTGGATCATGCGTTTCCCTGTGCTAGGTGGGATGAGCCTCTTTCTTCTAAGCTGTCCTGGAAGATGACGTGGGAAAATATGCCTTTAATATCACTTTAAGGCCTTCTGCAGAAGGCAGTTGGACCTGTACAATATAAAAAGCGGGCATTTTTGGGCACCTGGGAGGCACGGCTGCACTGAACAGCCCGCTGCCAGCAGCCTGTCAAAATCAATGACAGGCTGAAATATCATACAGCTGGATGCTGAGCGATACTTGTATACAGGGATGTATGCTCCAAATGTGGGCATACTGCACTCCACTTGGAACAATGCTCAGCTGCCGCACATTTCAGCCTGTCAACAACTGGCAACGGGCTGCACACATGCCCCATAAAATGCCCTTTTTTTGCTGTATGGTCCAAACCGCCTAAGTGTTGTTGAGCCAAAAAATGTCTGGATTTTTTTTGGAGCTCCGTCATCCGCCCACCGACGCCGGCACATTTACTTTTTGACTGTTGTTCCTAACATCTCCAGCAAGAGACTGGTTTGCCAAAGAGCTCTGCGTTTTGTCCCCTATACACTTGGATACATTATCTTGAGCCCTGATGAAGATCTGTGACCACTGAAACATGTTGGATGTCTCATCTTTTTTTCCACAATTTGCAACAAAAAAACATTTGTTTGGTGCTCATTTTTGTTCAACTACACTTGGATTTCCCAACTTTTTTGTATGGGGTTAGCCTGTTTTAAAGAGATCTGCTGAACCCCAGGTCAGCTTTTCCTACTGGCTGAAGATTTGCGTCCAGCTCCTGGTTTCTACGCACCTCAGGACCTCTGCACATCGAGCTTTGGTACGGCTACTTATAGACTTCACTGGAAGGGCATGAGACAGGGGACAACATAGGAGGGTAACTGGAAGACAGTGACACAGCGTTGTCACCCTATTATAACACAGGGGGTCCTCAAACTATGGCCCTCCAGTTGTTCAGGAACTACAATTCCCATCATGCCTAGCCATGTCGGTAAATGTCTTTTGTCTTTCATTTTATAATGCCTCATGGGACTTGTAGTTCCGCAACAGCTGGACGGCCGTAGTTTGAAGATCCCTGCTATAACAGGAAGTTCCTGAACAAGGACCCTGATCACAAGATCACCAGGTATTTTGTTTAATAAAAGGGTGCAGATTAAAAAAATACATTTAGGCAGATTCACAAAGACTTACAATGGCGTATCAGTAGATACGCCGTCGTAAGTCCGAATCCGCGCCGTTGTATCTTTAAGCGTATGCTCAAATTGATATACGCTTCTCTGTTGCCAAGATACGACTGGCGTAAGTCTCCTACGCCGTCGTATCTTAGCTGCATATTTACACTGGCCGCTAGGGCAGTGTACGTCGAGAATATGTAAATGAGCAAGATACGCCTATTCACGAACGTCTGTACGCCCGTCGCAGTAAGCTACGCCGTTTACGTAAGGCGTTTTGCAGGCGTAAAGATAAACCACCAAAAAGATGGCGCAGCCAATGTTAAAGCGGGGGTTCACCCTAAAAAAACATTTTTTTTTTCTACCATGCCATCCAGCATACTAGCGCGAGCTACAGTATGCCTTTATTTAATTTTTTTTGCGCCAAACTCACAGTTTAATCCTGTAGTTAAGTTTCAGACTCCCCGCGGGGAGTAGGCGTTCCTATGCAGAGGGGAACATGATTGACGGCCGGCTATGGCGCGTCACGCTTCCCGAAAATAGCCGAAATAGGACTTGGCTCTTCACGGCGCCTGCGCAGTCAGCTCCTAGTCTGTGCGCAGGTGCCGTACAGCGCCGTGAAGAGCCGAGTCCTACTCCGGCTATTTTCGGGAAGCGTGACGCGCCATAGCCAGCCGTCAATCATGTTCCCCTCTGCATAGGAACGCCTACTCCACGCGGGGAGTCTGAAACTTAACTACAGGATTAAACTGAGTACCGCGCAAAAAAATAAAATAAAGGCATACTGTAGCTCGCGCTAGTATGCTGGATGGCATGGTAGAAACTTGTTTTTTAGGGTGAACCACCGCTTTAAGTATGGACATTAGAACAGCCGTCGAATTTCACGTAGTTTGTGCAAGCCGATTCAGAATGGTGCTGGGCGTAGGTTACGTTCACGTCAAAAGCATTGACTATTTGCGACGTGATTTTGAGCATGCGCACTGGGATACGTCCACGGATGGCGCATGCGCCGTTCGTTAGGCGCGTCATTTACATGGGGTCACAATTCATTACCATACAACACGCCCACTACAGCCTACTTTGAATTACGCGCGCTTACTCCGGCCCATTTACACTACGCCACCGTAACTTAGGACGCAAGTTCTTTGTGAATACTGTACTTGCCTCTCTAACTTAAGGCGGCGTAGCGTATATGAGATGCGCTATGCCCGCCTAAAGTTAGGCACATCTACCTGAATCTGGCTAATTATATCTATGCCATTAAAGAAATGCCAATTCCCATGTGTGGTCTGGGGAAATTACTATATTCTCCCTGCATAGCCCTGAAACCTAAATATTCTCACATTATCTCCCCTGGTCGCCGAGCAAAGGATGACATTTACATTGATCAAACAATTAGCATTTCTAGTTATTATATTCTTTGTTTTTCTAACCTTGGCAGTTTTGAAACCTTTACCTGCACAGCTACTTTAGACTATGTGACGTGGTGACAACACACAACAGTAAGTTGGCAAGAGCAATAGAGCGTTGTCACCCTACAGACCCCAAGTGTCTGAATATGGAGCTTCATGGCCGGATCACCACGTATTATTTAATGAATGGTGCAGATGAAAAAAAAATATATATATATTTAAAGTAGGGCCGAAACAACTAATCGGTTAAATCGATAACTAATCGATTATGAAATTAAATCGATTACCATTTTCATAATCGATCGGCCAGTAACATTAAGGGGTTAAAAAAAATTAAAAAAAATAGCCCTTTATAGTACAAAAAGAGCAAATCTCTACTGTTAATATCACTTTCACTGTCCCACACTAAAAAATGAACCCCTTACAGTAGCGATTATTTACTCTTTTTGTACAAATTATTTTTTTTTTAACCCCATTATGTTACTAAACATCTCAGGCCTGGGTCACACCTCTGTGCTTTTTGCAGAAACACACTAAAGTTCATTTACATGGTTTCACATACATGATTTTTTTCAGCTGCTGAGTTTTTGGAAAGGGCAAAGACTTATTTATTTATTTTTATTAACGCAAAACGGTGCCATTTTGTTTTTTTGGGTTCAATATACGTCAATGGAGAAGCTGCAGAAAGGCATTTTTGTGGCAATTTGTGTTTTTTAATCTGCCCAACAAAATGGGCAAAAAAAAAAAATATATATATATAATGCAAATCGCAGCAAAATTACCTTTAACCACTTCCCGCCCGGTCAATAGCATATTGACGTCAGGGAAGAGGTTGTGTTATCCTGACTGGACGTCTATTGACATCCTGCAGGATAACAGCCGCCGCGCGCCCCTGGGGGCACGCATCGCGGCGATCGGTGGTGTGGTGTGTCAGTCTGACACACCGCAACACCAATCTCAGTAAAGAGCCTCCGGCGGAGGCTCTTTACCACGTGATCAGCCGTGTCCAATCTGACAGACGCGAGTAGAGGAGAGCCGATTTGTGGCTCTCCTGACAGGGGGGGTTTGCGCTGATTGTTTATCAGCGCATCGCCCCCTTGGATGCCCACACTGGACCATTAGGATGCTGCCCAGGACCACCAGGGAAGCACCCAACATGTGGATGGCCAGGTAAGTCCCCATGGCCATCCACATGTATACATAGCATATGCCAATCAGTGCCCACAAATAAGCACTGACTGGCACCATCATGACACAAACAATATGTGATGCCCAGCAATGCCACCAGTGTCCATCAGTGCCCATCAGTGCTTATCCATGCCCATCAGTGCCCACCTGTCAGTGCCACCCATAGTATCCATCAGTGCCACCCATAGTACCCATCAGTGCCACCCATAGTACCCATCAGTGCCACCCATAGTACCCATCAGTGCCGCCTTATCAGTGCCCGTCATTGAAGAAGAAAAGGTACTTATTTACAAAATAATTTAGCAGAAACAAAGAAAAAACTTATTTTTTTTTCAAAATGTTCGCTTTTTTTTTTATTTGTTGCACAAAAAATAAAAATCCCAGAGGTGATCAAATACCACCAAAAGAAAGCTCTATTTGTGGGAACAAAATGATGAAAAATTGGTTTGGGTACAGTGTAGCATGACCGCGCAATTGTCATTCAAAGTGCGACAGCGCTGAAAGCTAAAAATTGGCTTGGGCAGGAAGGTGCACAAGTGCCTGGTATGGAAGTGGTTAAGGTTATTAACCGATTATTCGATACAATAATCGGCCAACTAATCGATTATGAAAAGAATTGTTAGTTGCAGCTCTAATTTAAAGAAATAGCAACCTCCTTCTAGTTCGGGGATCTGGGTATATTTATTTTCTCTCCATCGCCCTGGAACTTAACCACTTAAGACCCGGACCTTTAGGCAGCTAAAGGACCCGGCCAGGTTTTGTGATTTGGCACTGCGTCGCTTTAACAGACAATTGCGCGGTCGTGTGACGTGGCTCCCAAACAAAATTGGTGTTCTTTTTTTCCCCACAAATAGAGCTTTCATTTGGTGGTATTTGATCACCTCTGTGGTTTTTATTTTTTGCGCTATAAACAAAAATAGAGCGACAATTTTGAAAAAAAAATTCAATATTTTTTACTTTTTGCTATAATAAATATCCCCCAAAAATATATAAAAAATACATGTTTTTTCCTCAGTTTAGGCCGATACGTATTCTTACCTATTTTTGATAAAAAAAAAGAAAAAAAAAAAAAAAAAAAAAAAATCGCAATAAGTGTTTATCGATTGGTTTGCACAAAATTTATAGCGTTTACAAAATAGGGGATAGTTTTATTGCATTTTTATGAATTTTTTTTTTACTACTAATGGCGGCGATCAGCGTTTTTTTTCGTGACTGTGTGGTGTGGAGAAAGCCTCTTAAGGGGGGAGGGGGCGATTAGGATGCCTAATAACACACAGCTCCTTTCTCTATCTGCAATATAGAGAGTGTCCTGACTTGCCTGGTCGCCCCTCCCCCCTCCAAGGGGGTTTTCTCCACATGAGGTAAGTGAAGGAGGACTGCACTGAGGTAACGGAAGCTATTTAGGGGGGAAAAAAATTACCTTTACAACCCCCTTTAATCCACACACCCAATGAGTGAGAGAATCCTTCAAACAAACCTTAATAAATCCATAACAGTACATGCTATCGAAACAGCGACTTCACCGTTAGAAACACACGGCCTTTGTGGACGTATCGGTATGAAATTTATGTTGATAAACTTAAAAATGTGGGCATGTCAGCGATATAAAAAAGAGGTTGTCTGTGCGTTTCACGGGGAAATCTGAACAATTTTTTACATGACAGTCAATGGAAGAAAATGTGGAACGCTTGTCATTTGGAAGCTCATCCAGCCAAAAGTAAAAGGCGTATCACAAAACTGAGCACATTGCCTGAAACCAGATAAAAATACCTACGTTTTGATGTAGAAATCATTATGTGTATGTTGTTGTATGAGATGTGTGCCAGGTTCCAACTGCCAGTGCCAAGCAGCCAAATGTATAGTACTTGCTCAATATGGATTAAATAAATTAGAATTCTGCATAGCCATAGATATCATAAATAAAGTAGGGCTGTGGAAATTAACTATTAATTCCTCGATTAATCTTTCATTTTTTTGATCGATTGGTACTCACCTCTCCGCCAGCTTCCGGCCTTCAGGGAGTTCCGTTGGAGATCCGGTGACGTCACGGCCACCGGCAGGTCTTGCCGTGTCCATCTGAAGTGCTCCTTTGCTGTGCCTTCATATCTGCATGCTGGCGGGACCTCACTATCTGCCACACGCAAGGGCTGTTACACTTCCCTCTACCACTTCCCTCTACCAACCTGGGATTCTACAAACATCCACTGGGAGTTCTGATAGTTCCCTTCATGGGACATCTACATGCCAACAACTGATGTGAACCTCTCCTCATCTGGAGGCAGCAGTGGTATCGTTGTACACATTTTTATACCAGTATCATACTTAGCTACATGTTTTTATGACTGCTTTTGCTACCGTTTGGTATTACTCGCACCATTTTTACAGTTTATGTAGCTACATAGATTTTATCTCCAGTGCAATATTTATTTGGTTACCTACTTGAAGACTATAAAAGTTGTAATGCTATTCCCATCGACCGCTGCCTTTGTGTGTTTTTTGTATCCTGCTATCCATTTTTCCAGTGGTTGGTAGCTGCACTGGGAATCAGCCTGCAAGGAGATCAGCTAAAAGTAGTTGGATCTGTATGTGCGTTATAATTAATCGAAATTAGTTGATTAATCGATTAAAAAAAAAAAAAAAATCGATTAATCGAACACAAAAATTTGAATCAGTAACAGCCCTAGAATAAAGTGCACAGATCACTTTATATCTATCGCCAGAGCTTTTTTTCTCAGAAAATAGTTGCAGGAACTCAACCACGGCCCCATTCAAATTTCACAAACAGTAGAAGGGTCTTAAAGGGACATTAAATACCAGGATTGCATTACATACAGAATGCAGAGTTCAGGGGGGTTACACACAGAGTGCAGAGCTGTCACTTGTAAACACAGAAACCAGACTTCTGTGTTTACAAGTGATTGTGGTGAGCAGGCACCAAAGGGTCTGAGCCAGAGGTGGTGGAACCGAGTTCCCCCTGAAAAAAAGCCCCGTCTATGGCTATGCATAATTCTAACACCGCATTCACACTGTAACGCGGCGTATTTTGGCTTATTTTGCCGACAAATTGCGGCGTATTTAACCCGCGATTTGCCGCGACAAAACTTTTTTTTTTTTTGACAACACATTGTTGTCTATGGCCGAACGCCAATGCCGCCTGTAAAAAAGGGTCCGGGACTTTTTTTCAGGCGGCAGGCGTTCGGCGTGAGATGTGAACCATCTCCATAGACACCAATGTGAAATCTCCCCTCCAGCGGCACGAGCGTCGGGCGTGAAAACGCCTAGATGTGAATGGAGCCTAATTGTTTTAATCCATATTGAGGCGTTGCGCCGGCGGCAGTAAATTGCCGCTATTTTAGCCGCACCTTACTGTTGATTTCGCAGCGCTGTGTGTGCATGCTGGGGGGGGGGGGCGGCAAAATGCACCTTCGCCTGAGTTGGCAAAAATCCTTGCACCGACCCTGGGGAGAGGAACAGTACACCATGGTTGGGATCAGTGGAAGGAATATTTGGCAGTTGGCAGACTAGTGTCAGTTATCAATGGGAGGAATAGTGAGCACTTCCAAGGGGCAGACAGAGCAAAGGGCCCCCCCAGGGGCCACAGTTTGAAGACCACTGTACTAAATGCAGATTATCCAATGTATTAAAAACATTCCCATATGTAATGAAGCCTTACAGTACAATGTTGTACAGTCAGAGGATGTGCAGTGACACACCATGTAGTCACACACACACACACTGGGAGGGGGTCCTGGCACTGTTTGCAGGGTTTGGTGATGAATGCATTTTGGTGACGATTAACCCCTGGTGTGCCAGTGTGGGTGGAGTAAAGTGTGTTGTGGTGGGATGAGGGTGGTCTGTGATTGGCCGGGGTGGGGGTGTGACATCAGAAGGTAAATAACGGGAGGTGATGGGGATGTAATGGATGACAGGAGGGCATCCAGACCGATCTTTATGTATACATGGCACAGCAATGCGGCATAGGTGGGCGATGAGGACTGATCGGCGGATAAGAATGACAGATCGGCGGATAAGAATGACAGATCGGCGGATAAGAATGACAGATCGTACCTGTCCCGGGGCGATCCCGGACGATGACGGCTCCATCCCTCCGAATCCGGATCTCGGTGGCCCCGGTGATCTTCTTCCTTTTGCCGTCGCCCGGGGCCGCCCGTAGAGCCTCGCAGCACTGGTAGCACACAGCCCATGCCTGCTCCTCATTGATGGGCTGATTGTATAGATCCAGGATCTCCTCCAGAGACAGAGACTCGATCCCGCTCTCTGCCTGGCTGGCCGGAGATTCCGCCATTCCCTCGGTCAGTACATCCCGCCTCTCCTGTGCGGGGAATGCGGCAACCCAAACATCCCCGGCCAGGCGCCTGACCAGCCGAGCCTGGAAGCCCCTGATCGCTGACGTCCTATCCAGGGAAACGTCACGGCGGGGGGCGGGGCCGATCCTTCCGTCTGTCAAGATCATGGACACATGACGTGTGAGTGTCCCCGCCCCCCGGCCTGTCTGTCATCCCCGCTCATTGTCACCTCTCCGGAGCCCGATCCTCCTTTGTTGGTGTATATAGAGGGAAGCGTGCCCTCATCACACCAAAGGGACTCCGTGTTGGCTTGGCTTTTACCTCTTACCGACCGAGCAACACCGGGGCTCATTCACAGATACACGGCTCAGCCATGCTTTTACCACCCCACTTTAATACCGGGCACTTTTACCCCCTGTCACACTTTGAAGGACAATTGCGCGGTCATGCTACACTGTACTCATAAAATTTGGATAATTTTTTTTACACAGAGATTTATTTTGGTAGTATTTAATCACCCCTTGTTTTTTTATTTTTTGCTAAACCCAAAAAAAGACCAAAAAGTTTAAAATATATATCTATTTTTCTTAATTTCCTGTTTAAAATTTTGCAAACTGGTAATTTTTCTCCACTGATTTGCGCTAATGATGGGCATAGATAGGCTACACTGATGGACACTAATAGACAGCACTGAAGGGCACTGATACGTGGCAGTGGTGGGCACTAATAGGCAGCACCGATTGGCACTGTTGGCGCTGCATTGATCATCAGGACACTGCAGATGTCCCCTTTTACCAGTGGCGGCTGGTGCTCAATCTTGTTTGCGGGGGGGTTTCCCAAGACCCCACCCATCCAGCCATACCCACCCCCACGCCAACCAACCACCACACAATCAATCAATCGCCCCTTCGCTCGCCCATCACCCACCAGCCCCGCACTTACTCCATCCAGGTCAAAGACTGTGGGGTAGATCCACAAAAGAATTACGCCAGCATATCTATTGATACGCCGCATAATTTTAAATTTCCCGCATCGTATCTTTGTTTTGTATCTACAAAACAAGATACGACTGCATCTCGGATCGATCCGACAGGCGTACGTCTTAGTACGCCGTCGGATCGAAGATGCATTTTTCCGCCGGCCGCTAGGTGGCGTTTCCGTCTAATTCCGCGCTGAGTATGCAAATTAGCTAGTTATGGCGATCCACGAACGTACATCCGGCGCATTTTTTTACGTCGTTTGCGTTTGGCTTTTTCCGGCGTATAGTTACCCCTGCTATTATGAGGCGTACTCAATGTTAAGTATGGCCGTCGTTCCCGCGTCGAATTTTGAATTTTTTACGTCGTTTGCGTAAGTCGTTCGCGAATAGGGATTTGCATAGAATGACGTCCCCGTCGTAAACATTGGCTTGTTCCGGTTTAATTTCGAGCATGCGCACTGGGATACCCCCACGGACGGCGCATGCGCCATTAAAAAAAAACGTTGTTTACGTCATGGGTCACGACGTATTTACATAAAACACGCCCCCATCACATCCATTTGAATTCCGCACCCTTACGCCACCAAAGATACACTACGCCGCCGTAACTTACGGCGCAAATTCTTTGAGGATTTGAAAAAAAAAAAAAGTTACGGCGGCGTAGTGTATCTTGGATACGCTCCGCCCGGCGGATTGATGCGCCAATGTACGTGAATCTGCCCCTGTGTGTGTTATTAGAGTACCATTTCGAAATAATGCTGTTTTTGTTAAGCCAAAGGTGATTTAAAGAGTCATTGTAATCATTTGATGAAGATTTTTCTTTTGTTTGTTCACTTTGCTGTATTCAAATCGATAACAATATAACATTTTCGTTTCGACCGATTCGAAAAGTTATTCATTTGAACGTTTCGAATCGAAAAGAAGAAAAATCAGTAAATTTGAAGAAAATTCCAAAATACTAATTGAACTAAGCCCTGGTTCACACTGGTGCAATTTGACATGTAAAATCGGTGGCAATTGCCGGCAATGGCACCGGCGTAATCGGTGCGACACCACATCTGTGGCGCTGCACTTATTTTTTTAAAAGTCGTTTCTGTACTACTGTTTTGCGATTTTGGGCTGCGATTTACATTGACATCTGTGCAGAAACTACACAGATGTCTCCAATCGCTGCGGAAATCGGGACTGACCAGCTGGAGTGAAATCGTGCGAGTTCAGCTTCCCTCCCGCAGCCCAGTGTGAACCAGGGCTAAATCAAATAACTACCGTATTTATTGCGGTATAACGCGCTCCCGCGTATACCGCGCACCCCTAAAGTTGCCCCGAATCCTGTGGAAAAAAAGTTTTTTTTGTACTTACAGTTTTGGTGTCTTGCGCGGCGGCCTCGTCGGGTCCGTCTGCGGCTTCGGGTGTCCTCTTCGTCGGGTCCGGCGTCCTTATGCGGCTTCGGGTGTCCTCTTCGTCGGGTCCGTCTGCGGCTTCGGGTGTCCTCTTCGTCGGGTCCGGCGTCCTTCTGCGGCTTCGGGTGTCCTCTTCGTCGGGTCCGGGGTCCTTCTGCGGCTTCAGGTGTCCTCTTCGTCGGGTCAGGGGTCCTTCTGCGGCGTCCTCGCGTCCTCCCCGCTCGTTTCCCGCGCCGAGTTTGAATACTGCGCCGACATATACAGAGCGCGGTACACTCGTGTATTGTCGGGCACGCTCGGCAACTCTCGCGCTGACGTCCTGTACGTCCAGGATGTGAGCGCGGAAGGAGCCGAGACTGCCCGACTATACCCGAGTGTGCTGCGCTCGGTATATGTGCGCAGTATTCAAACTCGGCGCGGGAAAGCGGGTATCAGCGTATACCGCACACCCACGATTTTGCCCTGATTTTCAGGGCAAAAAAGTATGCGGTATACGCCGATAAATACGGTAGATTAAAGCGGAGGTTCACCCTAAAAACATGTATTTAACATTCCATTCAGCATAATTCCAACATTTACACTATGCCGTTTTTTTTTGTTTTTTTTGCTGTACATACCGTCTTATTGTTATTTTCCACGCGGCTTCCGGGTTCTCACTCCCGCGGGAGTACACGTTCCTATGCAGAGGCTAGATGATTGACGCCTTGTGAAAAACTTCCCCCCGGCGCATAAGGAGCGTCACCAGTTTTCCGCAAAGTAGCCAAACTGCTAGTCGGCTCTATACGGTGCCTGCCGTGTAGAGCTGACTGCGCAGGCGCCGTATAGAGCCGGCTACTTTCGGAAAACTGGTGAAACGCCTTATGCGCCGGGGGAAAGTTTTTCACAAGGCGTCAATCATCTAGCCTCTGCATAGGAACGCGTACTCCCGCGGGAGTGAGAAGCCGGAAGCCGGGTGGAAAATAACAATAAGACGGTATGTACAGCAAAAAAAAATACGGCATTGAGTAAATGTTGGAATTATGCTGAATGGGATGTTAAATACATGTTTTTAGGGTGAACCTCCGCTTTAACGAAGGGAAACTAAACCAACTTTTTTTTTTCGTCATGCACATGACTAGGCTGCACCATAAAGAATCAGGAAACAGATGGATAAGTGAAATACATTTATTAAGGATAAAGACACACTAAACAACCAACACCAATAAACCATCAACAAAAAAGTAAATAAGCACAAGGAGATGGAACCCCTAAACACACCTGACTAACTAGCTATGTATACACAGATGCAAGGAACAAACAGGAATAACAGATACAAGGGGACAGGTCTCAGGGTCAAGATTCGGGATACAGGGTCCAGGACAGCAGACATGTACAGGTCTGGATTTCAGGATACAGGGTCCAGGACAGCAGACAGGTACAGGTCTGGATTTCCAGATACAGGGTCCAGGACAGAAGACATGTACAGGTCTGGATTTCAGGATACAGGGTCCAGGACAGCAGACAGGTACAGGTCTGGATTTCCGGATACAGGGTCCAGGACAGAAGACATGTACAGGTCTGGATTTCCAGATACAGGGTCCAGGACAGAAGACACGTACAGGTCTGGATTTCCAGATACAGGGTCCAGGACAGAAGACATGTACAGGTCTGCATTTCCAGATACAGGGTCCAGGACAGAAGACATGTACAGGTCTGGATTTCAGGATACAGGGTCCAGGACAGAAGACATGTACAGGTCTGCATTTCCAGATACAGGGTCCAGGACAGAAGACATGTACAGGTCTGGATTTCCAGATACAGGGTCCAGGACAGAAGACATGTACAGGTCTGCATTTCCAGATACAGGGTCCAGGACAGAAGACATGTACAGGTCTGGATTTCCAGATACAGGGTCCAGGACAGAAGACATGTACAGGTCTGCATTTCCAGATACAGGGTCCAGGACAGAAGACATGTACAGGTCTGGATTTCAGGATACAGGGTCCAGGACAGAAGACATGTACAGGTCTGGATTTCAGGATACAGGGTCCAGGACAGAAGACATGTACAGGTCTGGATTTCAGGATACAGGGTCCAGGACAGAAGACATGTACAGGTCTGGATTTCAGGATACAGGGTCCAGGACAGAAGACATGTACAGGTATGGATTTCAGGATACAGGGTCCAGGACAGAAGACATGTACAGGTCTGGATTTCCAGATACAGGGTCCAGGACAGAAGACATGTACAGGTCTGGATTTCCAGGTCCAGGGTCCAGGACAGAAGACATGTACAGGTCTGGATTTCCAGGTACAGGGTCCAGGACAGCAGACAGGTACAGGTCTGGATTTCAGGATACAGGGCCCAGCTCAGAAGACATGTACAGGTCTGGATTTCCAGGTACAGGGTCCAGGACAGCAGACATGTACAGGTCAGGATTTCAGGATACAGGGTCCAGGACAGCAGACATGTACAGGTCAGGATACAGGGTCCAGGACAGCAGACAGGTACAGGTCTGGATTTCAGGATACAGGGTCCAGGACAGAAGACATGTACAGGTCTGGATTTCAGGATACAGGGTCCAGGACAGAAGACATGTACAGGTCTGGATTTCAGGATACAGGGTCCAGGACAGAAGACATGTACAGGTCTGGATTTCCGGATACAGGGTCCAGGACAGAAGACATGTACAGGTCTGGATTTCAGGATACAGGGTCCAGAACAGAAGACATGTACAGGTCTGGATTTCAGGATACAGGGTCCAGAACAGAAGACATGTACAGGTATGGATTTCAGGATACAGGGTCCAGGACAGAAGACAGGTACAGGTCTGGATTTCCAGGTACAGGGTCCAGGACAGAAGACATGTACAGGCATAGGTGTGCGCAGCCTATTGCATTAGGGTGTGCACCCCAAAGCTCAAACACACATGCATGTGTGTGTATAAATATATAGGGCAATGGACAGCATCGGTGGAGCAGTGGACGAGGTCAGTAGGGCAGAGGTTGGTGTCAATAGTTAATTTTTTTATCTTTTTTTATTATTACATTTTTACAATTGCATTCTTTTTTATAATATTTTTATACAATCTGTTTTATTTCATATTTTACAATTTTTTTGGGTTCCCCATTGGAAGCTTTGGTGAAATATTAGGGGTCTAAACGGGCCCCTGATGTGTCACTTTTGAGACAAAGCAATGGACTGGGGACAAAGATTACCCAGTCCCTTTCTCTGTAGCCAAGCAGCTGGGGGCACACCCTGTGCGCACACCTATGTGTACAGGTCTGGATTTCAGGATACAGGGTCCAGGACAGAAGACATGTACAGGTCTGGATTTCCAGATACAGGGTCCAGGACAGCAGACATGTACAGGTCTGGATTTCAGGATACAGGGTCCAGGACAGAAGACATGTACAGGTCTGGATTTCAGGATACAGGGACCAGGACAGAAGACATGTACAGGTCTGGATTTCAGGATACAGGGTCCAGGACAGAAGACATGTACAGGTCTGGATTTCTGGATACAGGGTCCAGGACAGAAGACATGTACAGGTCTGGATTTCAGGATACAGGGACCAGGACAGAAGACATGTACAGGTCTGGATTTCAGGATACAGGGTCCAGGACAGAAGACATGTACAGGTCTGGATTTCTGGATACAGGGTCCAGGACAGAAGACATGTACAGGTCTGGATTTCCGGATACAGGGTCCAGGACAGAAGACATGTACAGGTCTGGATTTCCAGATACAGGGTCCAGGACAGAAGACATGTACAGGTCTGGATTTCAGGATACAGGGACCAGGACAGAAGACATGTACAGGTCTGGATTTCAGGATACAGGGTCCAGGACAGAAGACATGTACAGGTCTGGATTTCTGGATACAGGGTCCAGGACAGAAGACATGTACAGGTCTGGATTTCCGGATACAGGGTCCAGGACAGAAGACATGTACAGGTCTGGATTTCAGGATACAGGGTCCAGGACAGCAGACAGGTGCGTTTCAGGCACAGGCAGGAATCAGGCTTGCAGGGGGAGTTCTAAAGTCCTGAGCCTTGGTGAAGGGCAGGCTTATATAGTCCAGCAGTCCCACATGAGGTGTGTCTTGATTGTCAGTTAGTATCTCGGCTGGGTGACACCCGCTGGTGGCCACCAGAACTACACCCTTTGGTGCTGAATGCAACAGTGCCACCAGCAGGTGAACCAAGCATTGGCATGGTTCCTGACAGCCAGGCTAGCTGAAGATATCCTGGATATTTCCATTGTGAGAACCCTTTCTGTTACTCTTTCAGCATCAGTAGTGATTCCACCGATTACCTTTAATGGAGAACTCTCACGATAATTTGCATTTGTGGCCAAATTAGAAATAGGATGAAAGGTTTAGCACTGGGAAACACTTTTTGAAAGATAAGTAGTGCATTTTATATTTAACTATATAGATCGAGACAAATAAGGAGGAAAGAGGGACTATGGGCCAGATTCACATAGAATTACGTTACGCTGCGGCGGCGTAACGTATCCCATTTACGTTACACCGCCGCAGGTTTACAGCGTAAGTGCCTGATTCACAAAGCACTTACCTGTAAACTTGCGGCGGCGTAGCGTAAATCCGCTTGGCGCAAGCCCGCCTAATTCAAATGGGGTGGGCACCATTTAAATTAGGCGCGTTCCCGCGCCGAGCGTACTGCGCATGCTCCGTCCGTAAAATTACCCGACGTGCATTGCGCTAAATGACGTCGCAAGGACGTCATTGGTTTCGACGTTAACGTAAATGGCGTCCAGCGCCATTCACGGACGACTTACGCAAACGACGTGAAATTTAAAATTTTGACGCGGGAACGACGGCCATACTTAACATTGGTTACACCACCTAGAGGGCAGCCTTAGTTTTACGCGACGCATCTCTACGGAAACAACGTAAATTTAGAGCGACGGGCAAAGCGGACGTTCGTGAATCGGCGTAACTAGTCATTTGCATATTCTACGCCGACCTTAATGGAATCGCCACCTAGCGGCCGGCCTAGAATTGCAGCCTAAGATCCGACGGCGTAACACAGTTACACCTGTCAGATCTTAGGGCTATCTATGCGTAACTGATTCTATGAATCAGCCGCATAGATACGACAATTGTATCTCAGAGATACGGCGGCGTATCTCTTTTGTGAATCTGGCCCTTTGTTCCAAATCAGGGACAGTCCCTCAAAATCAGGGATAGTTGGCAGGTATGGTATTTGTGTTCACAGTGAATTGATATACACAGGATACACAACTAGAGCTGTATATACTGGAACCCAATATACACACATACAATATTTTCATGAGTGGAACATTTCTGGAAATCGAAACACCGTAACACGACATACTTTCTTGTGCATACAATGTGTGTGGCTTGCACAAATATTATTCTAAAACACTTCTCACAAAGGGAGAAAGGTCTATCCCCGGAGTCATGGACTTGTTCCAGTCCATCAGTTATTTAATTTGCCATAATGTTAAATAGGTTTAGCTTCACTGCCATGCATCTAGCATATGATACAGAAAGTGGTGGCTCCCATCAGAGGCTTCTCACGCAAGCATTTTGCTTCATGGCAGAAATCCGGCACTTGTTCCAATGATAAAACGAGTACAATTGGTAAATACCATAATGTGTTTTTATTTGGATCCTCTGTAGCACTGTAATTATATTAACTGGTTTCTGCCTGCCCACAGTACATTAAGGGCCAGTTCACACCAGATGCAGTTCCGTACACTTTCATGTGCATTTTTTCTGCACAAAATGCGTGCACAGTGGGGTAGATTCAGGTAGCTTTGCCCCTTTTTTTACGAAGTCCAGCGCACCGTTTTGCCGCTGTGCCTCCGTAAATTTCCTGCGCTACGCGCGATTCACGGAGCAGTAGCTCCGTAAATTGCGTGTGCGCTCCAGAAAACTGCCCGGCATAAGGGCGCGTAATTTAAATGATCCCGTAGGGGGCGTGGATCATTTAAATTAGGCGCGTTCCCGCGCCGAACGTAGTGCGCATGCTCCGTCGGGAAACTTTCCCGACGTGCATTGCGGCAAATGACGTCGCAAGGACGTCATTTGCTTCAAAGTGAACGTGAATGGCGTCCAGCGCCATTCACGATTCACTTACGCAAACGACGTAAAATTTAAACTTTGCAACGCGGGAACGACGGGTATACGTAACATTGGCTGCCCCTGCTATTAGCAGGAGCAGCCTTACGCGAAACCCGACGTACGTAAACTGCGTACGCAGGGCTCGCGTAACGTTGTGAATCGGCGTTAGTATGCAATTTGCATACTATACGCTGACCACAACGGGAACGCCACCTAGCGGCCTGCGTAAGAATGCAGCCTAAGATATGACGGCATAAGGAGCCTTATGCCAGTCATTTCTTAGGCTGCAGTCGGCGTATCGAGGTTCCTGAATCAGGAGCATTCGATACGCCGGGGGAAGTAAGCAATTGCGCTGCGTAACTATGGTTACGCAGGCGCAATTGCTCTTTGAATCTACCCCAGTGTTTTCCATGTATTCCAATGGCTCTAGTTCACACCATGCAGTGAGTTTACGGTCAGTTTCTGCACCAGAAACTGACTGCATGGTGTGAACTAGAGCCAACTAAAGCCATTGGAATACATGGAAAACACTGTGCATGCATTTTTAATGCAGAAAAAATGCACACAAAACTGTACGGAACTGCGTCTGGTGTGAACTGGCTGGATGATGAGCAGGTGTTGGACAAAAAAATAAATGCAAACACTACATGATTTGCAGGTGTGCAAATGAGTGCTCTGCCGGCTCTTATGTAAGGGGGACTGTGGGGACTCTGATGTGGATTCAGATGTAAAGGGGGAACTATGTAGACTCTGATGTCAGGAGGGACTCTTGTGATTAAATCCATATGATTACAAATGCTATTTAATCACAAAATATATGTATAGTGTTAATAAAAAAATGGTCGTGCGCCACTAAAGTGTTCGGGTTTGGCTTGAAGAAAAGGTGGCAACCCTACCTTTGTCGGGTCTTTATTCCTGTGTTCCTATTAGGGAGAGTTTCCCTCACTTCCTTCACCAATAACACAAGGACAGGAAATTGGGGAAAATCTCTCCAGTGGACACAGAGCACTGCAAACACTTGTATAGCAACTTCCTCCGGTTAATTTTTATTTTTAGACTAGTGTGCATATTTGTAAAGCAGGTAATCCAACATTTAATGCAGGTGAATCATCCTGGCTGTTGTGTTTTAAATGACAGTGATTGATTCACAATTAGTACATTTTTGGTTGAAGTCACATTCACTGGTTGTGTGTCACCGGACAGTGACACTTGTCCTCACTTTCAAATTTCCACAATAGGGTCACAGTAATACATTTTAAATCTACCCACTCTATACAGAACTAAAAGAAGAAGAAAAAAAGAGTTGTCTGGAGTTCTTATTTTGTATGGTGCGTGTTTGAATCCCCTTTATTCTTTATGCTGTTACTGTCTATCAACTGGAAATGTACAGCACCATCTGCTGTCCACCGGTGGTTCTGCAGCCAGCAAGCAGTTATTTTTTAAACCTTCTTTTGTGCTCAGTAAACAGCTGCAGCATCATTGGCTTACAAATTCTACACTTATGGCCAGTGCACACGATCCGAAAATCGGACGGATCGTTTTTTTTGCATGCTAGTCGCATATCGAAAATGGGGAGGTTACTAAAGTTACAAAAATTCTCGTACGACAGAATAAAAAATCGGAAGTAGTGTCATGTGTTGTAGTGTATTTCTATTGTACTTTCGGATGACAACTGTACTGATTAAATGAAAATCGTACGATCTGCTATCATATGAGAAAATTTTTCGTGTTTGTCTGATCGGATAATATCGGATAAACTGTCGTGATCGGCTCCCGAAAGCTCTGTACTAATGATCTGATTATTGTACTATCGTTTCGAAAGCGTCCGATTTTCGGATCGTGTGTACGGGCCATTAAGCCGCTTTCACACATGCGGACTGGACCATTTGTCCGTTTTTTATCCATTCATTGACGGATGAAAAACAGATATCAATATCTTCACAGTGGCACTGTCATTGATCGACTGTTTCCTGATATAGGGAAAGACGATCAATGACGTCACACGTCCAGCCCCACCCCCCTACAGTTAGAACACATATGAGGTCACACTTAACCCCATACAGCGCCCCCTAGTGGTTAACTCCTAAACTGCAATTGTCATTTTCACAGTAATCAATGCATTTTTATAGCACTTTTTGCTGTGAAAATGACAATGGTCCCAAAAATGTGTCAAAATTGTCCGATGTGTCCGCCCTAATGTCGCAGTCACGAAATAAATCGCTGATCGCCGCCATTAGTAGTAAAAAAAAAAATATATTAATAAAACTATCCCCTATCCCCTAACTTTCGTTGAATGGAACAGAGTGCCGCCGTACGTGCTGAACGTAACCGCGCTTTGCTAGAGCATTTTGAAAAGACGATGGTGTGTAGGCAACGTCGGTTTTTAAAATGAAGTTTGAAAAACATAGTTTTTTTTATCACAAAAAATGACCGTGTGTACGCGGCATGAGAGTAGCTCCCCGTCATGTCTGCCTTGCCTGTGATTGGCAGTAAACAACAGTGGGCAGATTCCAAAGCCGCTATTGGATCTAATGGGGAAAGAGCTGTCGGGTGCTGCCATTGCGGGTAAGGGTACCCGGCAGTGTAGCCTTTCCGCTCCACGCTGGGAACCCCACTGCACATGCGCTAGGCCCGCTCCTTTCTCCTACTGGCCCAGCAGCCGGGGGAGGAGGGAGCCCCAGCCGTGATGTCAATATCCACAGCTGAGGCTCCTGGAAGTGGGAAAGGATACCTGTCCTGTCCCCCCCCCCAAAAGTTGGCACTGGAGGCGGGGAAGAATCAGATAAGCGGGAATGTTCCACTTTAGGGTGGAACTCCAGTTTAACTATTGCAATAAGAAACTGTCAAGAAGCGATCAAACTGATTTAAAAGGGCTGAGATTGAAAATATGGACAACACCATGAGGTTATCTTTCTAGTTTTTTTTAGCTTCCTTCAGTGGTACCAAGAAGACAGCAGCTAGTAATTTGGGGCAGCGATAGTCAGTTTCCTGCACAGCTGCTACAGAGGATGTAACTTGCTTAGATGCTGCATGAGGCGTGGGTGAGACGGAATAATATTAGCCTTCACACCAGGAATCAACAAGGCTTTTCACAGCTGTGCTCACGATAGGAATCAACATCAAATACTTTGCAGGGATAAAATGTAGGGCTTAGCTGTACAGATGGAAGTGCAGTGAGCTTTTCATGCCTATAGTCATAATTATATAAACACAAAGGGGTTAAAAAATCTAGAGACACCAAGCATCCATATTATTTAACCTAAGGCCTGGCTTTTCCTCTTCGGTTCTTTGTGGTTAAGGGTAGATTGGGCTGAGATTTTAGAAGAGGTTAGAAAAACAATAGATTTCCACGTTAAAAGTTATTCTTTTCACCCTTAAATTATAAGGCTACATTCACATGGCCGAACAGGGGCGGGCAGGGACAGGATTTTCATGGCATTGGGCTTTTCAGATCTTGGGCTGGACATCACGGACCAATTAAACAGCAATTTTCCAACCTGTGCCCTACCGTTAAGGGGAACTCAGACTATTATGCATGTGCCCAAATGTGCATTTTAGTTGGTAGAATTTTGGCATGCCCATTCTCCATTTTCAGCAGCCCTGGAGAGGCTATTTTATAAAACATTTCACTGATGCATGAGAACAGCCAGGGCTGGCCCTACCATGGGTCCCGGTGGGCCCATTGGTCCTAGGCGGCACTTTAAGAGGGGCAGCAAATTGAAGCCCACATTTTCTTTTTCAGAAGTTTTGTGTGCTGGGGCACCGCTACCAGCACACATCAGTCAGGGGCGCCGCTACCAGCACACATCAGTCAGGGGCACCAGAGCTGCCCCCTCCTTATTGGCCAACTGTGTGGATTAGGGGCAGCCTGTGTCTCCCCTCCCCCCGTCCAGGCGGGCAGATAGTGCATCCCCAGCTGTGAACGGGGCTACATGTGGAACACAAAGAAGCTGAATTGTCCCTGGAGCCCGTGGCCGCACACTCGGCCTCATCGCAGTTGCCCATTCAGCTCACGGAATGGCCGGGGGCAGAGACTAGAAGTCAGCTGACTCGTGAGGCCTGTAGTGGGAGGGGCTGGAGGAGACCCCATCTTCTGATCCTCAGCATGGGTGTCACTGCTGCCGCAGACACCACAGAACCAGAGACAAAGTAAATACCACTACCTGTGATCCTATCCTCCCTGCCCTGCCACTAATTCCCCATCCCTTCCCAGCACTGCCACTGATCCCCATCATTTCCCAGCACTGCCACTAATCCCCAGCACTGCCACTGATCCCCATCCAAGCAGTGAGCGGGGCTGCATGTGGGACACAAAGAAGCTGTGTTTTCCCTGGAGCCCGCGGCCGCCCACTTAGCCTCTTCGCAGCCGCCCATTCAGCTCACTGCCACTAATCCCCATCCCTTCCCAGCACTGCCACTGATCCCAGTCCCTTCCTACCACTGCCACTGATCCCAGTCCCTCCCCATCACTGCCACTGATCCCCATCCCTCCCCAGCACTGTCACTGATCCCCATCCCTCCCCAGTAATACCACTGTCATATACTACCCTAGCCTGTCCATATACTACCCTAGCCTGACCCTTTGAATTGAGCATAATGGTATATAATAACATTATGCATATAGACAAAATGCTGCCTCCTGTAAATCTGACTTCCTGATAAATGCTATTTTAGTTTTAATTATCATGATTCAAAATAATGGATGTGGATGCCTTTTGGTGGGCATGAGTTTTTTTTTTTTTGGGTGGGGGCAGCATTTTATTCTTGGACCCAGGCAGAACAATGTCTTGGGCCAGCCCTGCAATCAGCCATGTCAAAAAACAACACATAAAAATTCCCAGCTCACTAACCAGCCAGCCTGCAACAAACCAAATTGACAAATAAGGGTATACAATTGCTTTAAGACATTTTTGCCTACAGGTAAGCCTATGATAAAGCTTACCTGTAGGTAAAATGAATATCTCCTAAACCTGTACGGCGCATGCGCTGTGAAGGCCTGGGTGAAGTTCGGGGAGACGCTGCCGGACCTTGCCAGGAAGAAGGCTCCCGCAGGAGTGACGTAATCACGGCTCCGGCCACTCACAGCGTCAGAGCGGCGAACCCGGAAGAAACGCAAAGGGAACATGTCAGCTACCTCGGCGTGGACCGGGATCAGATGCCGAGGCCTCATTCTAAGGTGAGTATTTCATAATGAATAGTTCACATTAAAATCAGGGGGTTTAGTTTGCACATATTTGCAAATATACTGTATGTGTAAGCTGCAGGGCCACTTCATAGCACCCTAGTGTACTGCAGGCCTAACTGGACAACCAGCAAGAGCACAAATGTATCCAGTACGTCCCCTCACAAATTAATCAACAGTAAAATTGGCAACCTCCCCAATCTGCCCTGCAGCTTATGCAAATATTTGCATGTGTGCGCAAAGGAAACCTCTGGTTTTAACGTGAAGTGTTAGACAGGACAATTCGGTTTGTTGCAGGCTGGCGGGTAAGTTGACCTGGAAATTTGTATTTGTTGTTTTTTGACATGTCGTCCTTCTATGCGCCCCTTGTTGTAAAGACCAGTTATAGGTTTGGGTGGTTGCCATTTCTTTGTACTGATCAGCAATAGCGTTATTAATAACCGACAGGTAGAGTGCATAACATTGATTATCTTGTTACAATGGCATCTGGAAGTAGGTGGGATATATTAGGCAACAATGGAATATGTTGTAACTGAATTGTAGATAAATAGAAAAAGACTATAGAGTCTAAGACTAGGAGAAAGTGGACTTTGTAGGCACCAGATTTTTAGAAAAATATAAATAATTTTAATTTAAACAGTACAGTAGCACAAAAAACACTGAACAATTGCTCAATATATGATAAAGAAAAACAAAAAATACAGAAAAATACACAAATAACTCAATTCCTATCCCTTTCTGAAAACACCGCTGATAGCCACAGGGCTAGATGTATGGAATACACAGTAAGCGCTGGGTGGCGTTGTAGCTTCAGGAGGTGATACAGGATGAGTTGATAAAAAGTGGGGTTCAGCTCAACATGTTTCGCGACGTTGTCGCTTCTTCGGGAGCTTCTAGGTATTTAAAAGACAATACAATGTTGCCATTAGAGATATGAGTGTATATAAAACATAAATAAATACAATACAATATTGTTTTACATTAGGCATATTGTACATCTATACATACAGGCCTCTGAGCAAATTGAGAAGAGCATTAAACTGTGACCATGATACTCACCGAGAACCGGTGTTAAGTAATTTTGAAGAATGCTCAGCAGCGTCCAGAAATTGGATATATGGTCAGACCATTTACCTTTGGAAGATGGAATAAAAATACCCTGAGTCACAACCACATTGACCATGCACCGCCGGGCAGATTAGAACCAGTTGGGGTATCTAAGAATGGGTGGTAAACAGAAGTAATGGGTCCAACACTGATTTGGACCATGAAAAATAAATGAAGAGCGAAAATTAGAAAGAATAAGGAAAAAGGGCTGGTGTGAAAAAGATATAAAACAGTATATATAATTGTTAGGCTAGTATGGCATACCTTAAAAGAGGTATGAGGACCTAGGCCTTCAGAGGACAGTTCCAGGGACTAGAAAAGGGAACACCCTTGGAGAGTAAATATTAGTAACTGAATTGTATATGTTTGAAAGCAGAAAAAAGGGGCAATTGTAAGGAACTGAGTTACTTTGACACAAGCCAAATTGCAATGGCTAGATTACTGGGTCAGAGCAACTCCAGAACTGCAGCTGTTGTGAGATATTCCCCGTCTGCAGTGGTCAGGTACTACCAAAAGTGGTCCAAGAAAGAAAAATTCATGAACCAGTGACCGGGTCATGGGCAGCCAAAGGGTCATTGATGCACATGGAGAGCAAAGGCATGCCTGTGTAGTCCAATTAATAGAAGAGTTACTGTAGCTCAAATTGCTGAAAAAGTTAATGCTGGTATTGATAGAAAGGTGTCAGAACACATTGCCTTTTTGGGTATGAGACTGCGTAGCCACAGACCAATCAGGGTGCCCACAGCCAAAAGCACCTTCAATGGGCACGTGAGCATCAGAACTAGACCATGGAGCAATGAAAGACAGTGGCCTGGTCTGATAAATTCAAAAATGGTTTGAGAAACACAACAAGTTTAAGGTGTTGGCCTCCAAATGATCTAGATCTCAAATCAATCGAGTATCTGTGGGATGTGCTGGAAAAACAAGTCCACCATGGAGGCCCCATCTCGCAACTTATAGGACTCAAAGATCTGCTACTGATGGCTTGCTGCGAGATACCACAGCATACCTTCAGAGGTCTAGTTTAGTCTATGCATTGATGGGTTATAGTGGGAAATAGTGTTGCCAACTGTCAGTATTTTTATTGGCATTTAGTAAAAAAAAATGGAACTCTTCTCCTGCTAGTAAATGCCAGTAACGGAAAAGTTGCCAGTAAAAAATATGGCTGTGATGCTCGGCACTCAACTGTGCATGCGTGTCTCAGTTCCAGAGCCTGCCAAGACCATCCGAGTGCCTGCTATAGTGTGATCAGGTGGCACCGACAGAGGATGTGCCTGAACGCGTTGTGCGAAGTCATGGTGCAAGGGAGCCAAGCAGAGCGAGTGAATAACTTGTATAGCGCTACACATGCGAACTAAATCGCCTCAAGGCGCTTTTCATCCGGTGTTGTCCTAATCCTTCAGAAGAGGTGGGTCTTAAGTTTTTTCCTGAAGGCCTGATGGTTTTCTTCCATGCGGATGTCTGTTGGTAGAGCGTTCCATAGCCGTGGTCCTTGGACTGCAAATCTTCGTTCACCCTTCGATTTTTAGTTGTACTTGGAGATGTAGAGGAGGTTTTGGTTAAATTATCGGAAAGTGCGATGGGTGGTGTAGTGTTTTATTTTCTCGCATAAGTATTGAGGAGCCTCAATACGAGCAGAGACTCGTCTGCAGGTTTGCGGGATGGGAGCAAGGCCTTTTGGCAGGGAGTGGACTGAAGGGACCACGTGGCATGGAGAGACACCGTCACTGTGACTCAGAAGGGGACGTGTCGAGTCAGTGAGGTGTCATCATCATCTGGGCTGCTGCTGAGTCAATTTCATGTGTGTGTCGCCCATTCAAATTTCTTGTCCTCCCGATTCCTGTCCCTGAGCTACTTACTTACTATAATGAGAAGAAAATAAGAAATATGTGTTCCGCTCCCAACCAAAAAAAAATTTAAGTCATCAGCTACAAATAACGCAGCTGCTGACTTTTAATATTAGGACACTTACCTGTCCATCGATCCTATGATGTTGGCACCCCAGCCGATTTTCCAATTGGCTCTTGAGTAATACTGCCGCCATTCGTAGTAAGAGAAACTGGCAGTGAAGCCTTTCGGGTTCACAGCCTTGTTCCCTACTGTGCATGCACAAAGCACGTTGCGCTTTCTAACTGGCCGGCGGTGAAGAAAAGTTGAGGGGGGCCGAGGTTGAAGCGGCAAAGTCTCCCGGAAGTGGGCGACAGGTACCTGTCAAAAAAACAGGTACCCGCTCCCCCCCAAAGGTGCCAAATGTGGCAGATAAGCGGAGATTCCAATTTTGGATGGAACTCCACTTCAATGACTACCTTAAATCACATTGCTAATTACATATCGTACTTGCTTGTAGCCTAAATACTGAAATTTGCACTTAAAACTGTACATTTTGAACTTTTGGGAATGCCAGTAAAAACCTAGCTGTGCCAGTAAATTGTGGGTGTTGCGTCAGTAAATTTAAATCTGGTAGGTTGGCAACACTGGTGGGTAGTTATATTTTTATGGCTGATCAGTGCATGAATCCCACTGAGATACCGTATTTTCCGGCGTATAAGACGACTTTTTGCATCTAAAATCATGCCCCAAAAGTCAGGGGTCGTCTTATACGCCAGGTACCTGTCTGTCCACGGCGGCCATCCATTATTCAAAAGCCGCGCCTCCTCCTCAGACTGTTCCGTGATAGACGGAACACTAATTTTCCCAGCAGAGCCTCTGTTCAGTGTTCCGCCTATCAAGGATGCCTTCTCATCCTCGGCCTCGGACGAGAGGACATCCATGATAGGCGGAACACTGGACAGAGGCTCTGCTGGGAAAATTAGTGTTCTGCCTATCACGGAACAGCCTGAGGAGGAGGCGCAGCTTTTGAATAATGGACGCCCATAGCCTGAGAAACTCTGCAAACAGGAGAAGGTAGGAAGATCGTCGAGGCAGGCATACTGGCACAGTGAGGCAGGCATACTGGCACAGTGAGGCAGGCATACTGGCACAGTGAGGGGTCGTCTTATACAGTGAGCAGATCCCAAAACCAGCATTTTAGCTGGAAAATTAGAGGGTCGTCTTATATGCCCAGTCGTCTTATACGCGGCAAATACGGTACCTTATATAATGAAAAGTATTTTACATTTAGAGTGGTGTCAAAAGAAGATGTAATCGCCAAGCTTGCCAGGTACCAAAAATAAGATAAAAAGCTTTTGTTTAACTAGTAGAACCACTAATCAGGGACCGAGTCATTTAGCAATATATACTTCTAACAGCAGGAATTTAGATAGAAATGAAGACTTAATGATTTTTACGAACATACTCAACTGAAGGTAAGAAAAAAAAGTGATGTTTAAAATAGCTTCCTAAAATTCAGGAATCAAAAAAGGGAGAGCAGAAAACATTCTTCTCTACAAAGATGATGTTACATGGTACAGTATAAAAAAAACAAGACAGAATAAGGTCATGTCTGAGCTTATACTATTATTACTTGTAATTATGCTTGTCTGTCATTGCAGCCAGTTGCACTTGTGTGAAAATATTTCCTAGAGTTCTGAAGTGATTGCCTTAAAATGAATTGAAGAGCAAATTTTATAATAGGATTAATATAATGGACTCTATTATTTTACTACAGATGTGCATTTTAAATGAGGTGGTCTGCAATAAGAGCAGAATACTGACTTAGCAGCCCCCATATTGATCAGTTGTGTAATCCTCTGCACTGCAGCAACAATGCACATCTATATTCAGTTGAAGAATATACTGTATGCTGTATGCAGTCAAAGTTCCTGATGTGCTTGCAATTTGGTACTCTGAAGAATTACACTTAGATATGGTCGTAATTTGTGATAGGCAAGCATCTGTTTTATACCCATGAATGTGCTTACTAACAGTTTGTGCAGGATTTTTTTCCCTAACATTCATGTAGCTCACACAAGCAAAACACCTTTAGCCCAGATTCACACTTCTGCGGGATTAAAATTGTGCGAGTTCAGCTGAACTTGTATATTTTTATTCCCGCTTGTCAGTCCTTCGGAGGCGATTTCAGAGTTCCTGCACAGATCTCAATTGAAAAATCGCACCCAAAGTCAACTAAAAAGTAGAACAGAAACTACTTTTAGGAATCTGTGTGGCGCCGCAAAGTCGGAGTCACACCGATTGGGACGGTGCCATTGCCGGCAATAGCTGCCGATTTGGCATGAAATTTCACATGTCAAATCGCATCAAATAATCAAAGTAATTGTAAACCTCAGACATGAAAAATGAACAAAGCATATCCTTCTATAGTGTGTACTTGTAACAGTCACCACCGTTTACGATTTCCATTTCACCAACCACGACAGCTTATCCGACACTCCACAATCCAGCAGACAGGACCCATTGGATTTTCCCCAGAAACGACACACACAGCTCTGTTACTGGTTCCAAAATGAATGAATACTTTTATTGGTAAAACTCAGTCTTTTATACACCAAAAAGCATGCTGCAGTAATCACAGGGACAATGAAACTCTCCACCCCCTACATCACACAATGGGGCTTCAATTACACATTCAGATGGGCTAATTACTAATCATTATCCAGACAGCCTGGCTCCGCATTTAGAGGAGGTAATTACTACAGTTGACAGGTCACATTCCACATCTTATCATCAATAGACTTTTCACACAAAACAGTGTCATTAGCATACACAATGAAAGGTCTTGGGAGCCAGGCTTAATTAGCATCTCAACAGTTTATGTTAAGCATTAAAGGAGACAGACACTCTTGACCTGTTTTGGACAGAATTAACAACCTGTAATATTCCACGATCCTGCAATACATGAATTATCATTAATGTCCCATCTCATGTAATCCGAGATATCAGTTCTCAGTCATCCTATGCCCAAAAGGGACATAGGATGACCCTAGACCCAAGAGTCATTAGTGAAGCTGGCACAGGAGTACCCCCCATCCTTCAAAAGTCTCTGGGTGTCACGGCCATTCCGTTACAGTACTTGTCTCAATTAAAATCAAGTGTCACTTATGTCTGCCGTTTTGTTCCCCTGCGATTAGCATGAATAACTTTGAACAAGTTTTCCTGACACCAGTGTTAATTTCGTCGACTAAAACATTTTAGTTGACTAAATAAATAGTATTTTAGTCGACTAAAACTAAAACAACCGAGATGACCAAAATACAACTAAAGCTAAAATGGCATTTAAGTCAAAAGACTAAAATGGGACTAAAACTAAACAGCCATTTTAGTCAGAAGACTACAACTAAATAGAAATTTGACTTCAAAATTAACACTGGTCTGTAGTGCATATTCATACCTCAATACCATAAATAATAACATATCAGATTTTTCACTCCAGCAGTATATAATGAGTTTGGAAATTGTAGAGAAATGTTAACTAATGCAATAAAATTTAATTACATCTATTTGATTTTAGGCAAACGACGTAAACAATTCAAATTTCGAAGCGGGAACGACGTCCATACTCAACATTGGCTGTGCCTCCTAATAGCAGGAGCAACAATACGACCAAAACTACTTACGCAAGCGACGTAAAAAAACTACCACCGGGCGCACGTACGTTTATGAATCGGCGTAACTATTTAATTTGCATAATCTACGCCAAAAACGATGGGAGCGGCACCGAGCGGCCATCGTGAGAATGCACCCTAGGATACAACGGTGTAAGAAACTTATGCCAGTCGTATCTTAGGCTAATGTCGGCGTATCTTGCTTTCTGAATACATAAAGAAGATACGCCGGCGCAGATTTGAATTTACGCGCTGTATCTATGGATACGCCGGTGTAAATTCTCCCTGAATCCGGGCCAGTATTATATCCTACGAAAGTCAGTGGAACCCAGTGGCCAGAATCAGGTATTTTCCCCATTCACACATTATCAATCTGGAGAAACTATAGCCTGAAAAAAAACAATTTTGCCTCATTCGCATATAATAAAATTACATGCAGATTCGATGGACAAACATCTATGCGTTATAATACGCTACTAATATTTGTAAGTTCACCGTAACTCCCAAGCTACTTTGAGACTGTAATTTCACATGTCACATATAGAAATCACCAGCTACTGATCAATATGTTTTTTCCAGGATGTTGTTTCAACAGACGTCAATCAATTTCTGTCAACAGGGACTGCCACACACTGATCAACATTTGGCTTGTCTCTCCTGAACCAGATTAGGCACTGTGGGGAGTACCTTTCTTTTACTCCATACCTGGAAATATTGGGTTTTCGACAAGCTGCAGAAGCATATTGCAACAGCAGGGTAAAGCGCTTGAATTTTTTCTATGATGTCTGCTATCTAGCAAACCTGTTACTTTGTCAAGTGCAAGCCGATTGTAGGTTTACAGGTATACACCTCCATTACAAGAAACCCTACAGGATATTTTATATTTTGATGAATACAAGAGAAATGTAAATGCCCAATGGTGTGAATAAGCACAAATTGGATGACAGAGAAAGGTCATCAATGGAGTCGCAGGGATGTATAACCACTTCCAGATCAGCTATATACCCATACGTCCCTGGGACTTAAAGTGGTTATACCGGGATGATGCCTGCAACTGTACCGTTTTTTCAGAGACAGTGATCAGCTCACTTGTAAAAGCAACCCTATTGAATAACTAGCCACTGGATTGCTTCTACAAGCAGCGGGAGGGGACGTCCCCCATCTTCTGCGGTTTTCCTCAGGCTCACCAGTCCGGCAGACCAGAATGACTGGCTAGTGCTTCTGCCAGCTGATCAGAGGAGGTGAACAAAGCCTGGATTGGCTCTTGGCTATGGTAACCTGACATCACTTTTGGTTTAGGCTGGGTTCACACTACTACACTACTTTCATCCTACTTTGCTCTGCTACATCGGTCCTACATTTATCCTACATTGGTCCTACATCCATCCTACTTTCATGAACAGGATACTACTTTGGTCCGACTTCAATGATTTTCAATGGGCCTGAAGTAGGATCAATGTAGGACCAAAAGTAGTACAGGGAGCATTTTCAAAGTCGGACCGACTTGTGTAGGACGCTACAAGACGCTCTCATAGGGAAACATTGAACACAGAGCAAAGTAGGATGAAAGTAGTGTAGTAGTGTGAACCCAGCCTTACCCAGAATTTCTCTTTTTGGTTGCCGATGTGTGTTGTTGCAGTCACATATTAATTTTTCATCTTTGGCCCTGCACAACGTTTATACTAAATATACAAATTCACTGGTTAAAGTTATTGTAAATGCTATATATTTTTGTCATATAAAAATAAATAATTTAATAATAATAATAATAATAATAATAAGAAAAAAAAAAAAAAAAACACCAAAGGCCTCCCTTACTATTCAGTTGCTAAATGCGCTAGGGCCTGTATAGCTTTGTGCTGGAGGGATGCTACTCCACCTTCAAAGTCTTTGTGGTTTTCAAAAATGAATAAACTTGGGTACATGGAAGACCTCACAGCTACCTTGTGAAACAAGGAAGAAGTCTTCCCACAGAACTGGCGGCCTTGGCAATACTTCATATGCAGTGATGCCTATCTCAATGAGTTCCCTGCTCCCGAGTAACGTTCCCTGGTTCGTGGATGCCCCTTCCCGGGAGACCTCTCTTCCATTATCCCCCCATCTCATAATGTATCCTTCAATCCAGATGTGTCATCTCCAGCCCACTACTAAGAACAGGGTGCTTGGATTCCTTTTATGATGATGATGAGACTCATGTTCTAGTTGCTACCGGTATATCATAATTCATACTCTCTGTTGGGGGGGGGAAGTTCTATGAGATTGTCTCTCTCAACTACTGCTAGCTAATGTTGGCGTTACCCCTATTCTATATATAAATCTTTACACAAATTTTATATAAATAAAATATAAATCACACTTCAATAGCCGATATAAAAAGGTGACCAAAATAATTTATTATAAAACAATCTTCTGGTGTAACAAAATAGACATTAACAATGTAATACAATATATGCATTCTAAAATTACAGTGAAATATTACAAGTGGTAGTGTTTGAGAAGAGAACACTTAGTAAATAGGTTTATTTTACAAGACAGAGCGATATTTACATGCAAACATAATCCATACAGCACATGCCGATTCTGGGTATGTGAAAATTCGCGCCCGAACTGCAATTCGCATCTGATCCCCACGACAGCTAATTATTTCTTCACAAAATGGAGAACTGTAAGCAAATATACAAGATTCGTTTAGAGACAAAAGTCAGCGCTAGAGAGTTAGTGGCAGCTAGCAGCAACAGGTAAATATACAAAACCTCTAAAACAATAGTATAAACAGTGTGCAGTGCCAAAGATTAAAAATGAATGTGGAGACAGTCAGTACAATGACAAAATAAACAGAAATCTTAAAAAAGATGATTTCTCAAATACAATGTAAAAAGAGTACACTTAAAGCGGGAGTTCACCCGAAAAACTATTTTTAACATTAGCTTGAGGCTCGTTTTGTGAAGGGGAATCGGGTGTTTTTTTTTTTAATCGAAGCAGTACTTACCGTTTTAGAGATAGATCTTCTCCGCCGCTTCCGGGTATGGTCTTCGGCACTGGGCGTTCCTATTTGATTGATAGGCTTCCGACGGTCGCATACATCGCGTCACGAGTAGCCGAAAGTCGGTGCGGCTCTATACGGCGCCTGCGCACCGACGTTCGGCTACTTTCGGAAAATCGTGACGCGCTGTATGCGACCGTCGGAAGCCTGTCAATCAAATTGGAACGCCCAGTCCCGCAGGCCATACCCGGAAGCGGCGGAGAAGATCTATCTCTAAAACGGTAAGTACTGCTTTGATTTAAAAAACAACACCCGATTCCCCTTCACAAAACGAGCCTCAATCTAATGTTATAAATTGAGTTTTTGGGTGAACCTCCACTTTAACAAGAACACGTCGAATTTCTATCTTCCAACAACGTGAAAAATCGTATGCGAATAAACCACAATAAAAATACACTTTAAGTCAGAAGTTGTGTCCCGTTTTTTTTTTTCTTCCTCCATCATAAGTTATGTAGCACCATGTGTCCTCAACCTTTACCGCTATACATTCACCAGTTCCTAAGCTGCAAAAGGCCCCTTTCAGACGTCCGCTCCACCTGTCCGTTATTACAAGTCCATTAACGGACTTGTAATACATCCCTATTGGATCGCGTCCGTTAGCGGATGGAGCATCCGCTCGCGCCTGTCGGGATCCGGTTTTCGGACAGAAGAAAACCCTATTTTTCTTCCGTCCGGCGGAACGGAACTGATGCAGACGGACAGACGGTCCGTCTGCATCCGGTTCCCCATAGGGCAGAGCGGAGCTGAGACAGGGCGGTCCCTGCACTGTGTGCGGGGACCGCCCTATCCGCCGACAGCTCAGCGGGGATCCCCGCTGAGCCGACGGAGACACACGGAGCAGACCCAGAAACGGTCCGCTCCGTGTGAAAGAGCCCTAAGAGAAGCAGCAGTCAACAAGTGTGTGAAGATAAACACTCAAGTCCACCACTCCGCAAATGTCTCCAGGCCATGGCACTTCTCATCACCAAGGGGCAATCAATCAATCAATCTAGCCACGATGGACATTCACCAAGTCTACAATCTTTTCCACCCACATTTATTTCCAATGTATCAAAGTCCAGGAAGAAGGAAGAAGAAGAAAGAAGAAGAGCCTCCCTTACTAAATGTGCTAGGGCCTGTATAGCTTTGTGCTGGAGGGATGCTACTCCACCAGAGTAATGTTCCCTGGTCTATGGATGCCCCTTCCCGGGAGACTTCTCTTCCATTTTTTCCCCCTTCCCCTTTTTTTGTCCCCCCTCCCCCCCTCATAATACATCCTTCAATCCAGATGTGCAATCTCTAGCCCACTACTAAGAACAGGGTGCTTGGATTCCTTTTACGATGATGCGACTCAGGTTCTAGTTGCTATATCATAATTCAGACTCTCTGTTGGGGGAAGTTCTACGAGATTGTCTCTCTCAACTACTGCTAGCTCATGTTGGTGTTACCCCTTTTCCATATATAGTCTTTATAGCAGCTTTGCAATAATATATATCCATTTCTGTAAGCCGACAAACTCAATTTGTATGCTTTGTTGTTTTCTTCAATGTCCTGCATATGATGCATATTGTATCTTGGCTCATTTTATATCTACTGCATTTTGCTTTGTACATTTCCTTTTTTGTCTGCCAAACAAGGGAATAAAAAAAAAATCATTATGTTATACTTATCTGCTCTGAGCAATATTCTTGCACAGAGCAGTCCCTTACCTCCTCTTCTGGAGTCTCCCCCCCAAAAAAAAAATCCGGCCAGAACAGGAAAGTAGAAAAATCCCTCATCCTCCATTCCCCCCAGTTGCGATTGGCTTCACTTCAGTCGTGGCGCATGGCCACTTCCGGTGACGTCATTGTGCAACTCTGGGATCACCATTGCCCCTCCCCTGCTCCTCCTGAATGAGGAGATTTAGGTCGAAACCACAGAAACATCAATCGTCCACCCAACAGTAAACGGCCTTCCCACTTTACTGAACAACCAAGGGGCATAGGAGTCCCCTGGGACAAATTGCTTGAGGGGCATGGACCACACCAACCCCAGGATCATAGCAACATTGCAACCCCCCCCCCCCCCCTTGAACTTTGCGACCTTTTGCCACATTTCAGGCTTCAAACATAAAGATATAAAACTGTAATTTTTTTTGAAGAATCAACAACAAGTGGGACACAATCATGAAGTGGAACGAAATGTATTGGATATTTCAAACTTTAACAAAAAAAACAAACTGAAAAATTGGGCGTGCAAAATTATTCAGCCACTTTACTTTTAGTGCAGCAAACTCTCTCCAGAAGTTCAGAGAGGATCTCTGAATGATCCAATGTTGACCTAAATGACTAATGGTGATAAATAGAATCCACCTGTGTGTAATCAAGTCTCCGTATAAATGCACCTGCACTGTGATAGTCTCATAGGTCCGTTTAAAGCGCAGAGAGCATCATGAAGAACAAGGAACACACCAGGCAGGTCCGAGATAACGTTGTGGAGAAGTTTAAAGCCGGATTTGGATACAAAAAGATTTCCCAAGCTTTAAACATCCCAAGGAGCACTGTGCAAGCGATAATATTGAAATGGAAGGAGTATCAGACCACTGCAAATCTACGAAGACCTGGCCGTCCCTCTAAACTTTCAGCTCATACAAGGAGAAGACTGATCAGAGATGCAGCCAAGAGGCCCATGATCACTCTGGATGAACTGCAGAGATCTACAGCTGAGATGGGAGACTCTGTCCATAGGACAACAATCAGTCGTATACTGCACAAATCTGGCCTTTATGGAAGAGTGGCAAGAAGAAAGCCATTTCTTAAAGATATCCATAAAACGTGTCGTTTTAAGTTTGCCACAAGCCACCTGGGAGACACACCAAACATGTGGAAGAAGGTGCTCTGGTCAGATGAAACCAAAATCAAACTTTTTCGCAACAATGCAAAACGTTATGTTTGGCGTAAAAGCAACACAGCTCATCACCCTAAACACACCATCCCCACTGTCAAACATGGTGGTGGCAGCATCATGGTTTGGGCCTGCTTTTCTTTAGCAGGGACAGGGAAGATGGTTAAAATTGATGGGAAGATGGATGGAGCCAAATACAGGACCATTCTGGAAGAAACCCTGATGGAGTCTGCAAAAGACCTGAGACTGGGACGGAGATTTGTCTTCCAATAAGACAATGATCCAAAACATAAAGCAAAATCTACAATGGAATGGTTCACAAATAAACATATCCAGGTGTTAGAATGGCCAAGTCAAAGTCCAGACCTGAATCCAATCGAGAATCTGTGGAAAGAACTGAAAACTGCGGTTCACAAACGCTCTCCATCTAACCTCACTGAGCTCGAGCGGTTTTGCAAGGAGGAATGGGCAAAAATTTCAGTCTCTCGATGTGCAAAACTGATAGAGACATACCCCAAGCGACTTACAGCTGTAAATCGCTGCAAATGGTGGCGCTACAAAGTATTAACTTAAGGGGGCTGAATAATTTTGCACGCCCAATTTTTCAGTTTTTTTATTTGTTAAAAAAGTTTGAAATATCCAATAAATCTCGTTCCACTTCATGATTGTGTCCCACTTGTTGTTGATTCTTCAATTTTTTTTACAGTTTTATATCTATGTTTGAAGCCTGAAATGTGGCAAAAGGTCGCAAAGTTCAAGGGGGCCGAATACTTTCGCAAGGCACTGTATATCAAACGCATTATTAGATATCTATACAGAATAAATGAATAAAATAAAACAAACCAAACCTTAACAAAAGACTGCATATTAATAGGAGTGCAAACAATGGCAGTGAAAAGAGAAAATACATAGACTTTTTACTCTAAAATTTAATTTTACCTGACAAAAAGCTTTCCAAAAAAAAAAAGAAGAGTAAAGCTAGTCATCCAATTTAAACCTGGGAGAATAGTGGCAGAGAGTTTATGGATCCATTTAATTTCACATTGCAATATCATCTTTTTCTGAACACTCTCACGTGTGTCTTGGTGGATCCTATCCAAAGCAACACATTTTACTTTGGGAACAATCCACTTATGCATCTCTGCAACATGTCTGCCAATGGAGGAATAGGTATCCCCATTTTCCATTGCACGTACCTGACCAAAAAAAAACGTCTCCACCACTCTCTTTTCGCTTTACCTACATAAAATGCTTTACAGGGGCATTGGAGTAGATGCAGTACATATCTCCCTTTGTGTCACATTTAAAGAAGTGTTTTGGGGGATATACTGAGGACCATTAGGTAAAATCAAGCCTCTGTGTAAGGGGAGTTCACAGTATCTACAATTGCCACATCTGTAGGTCCCTTTTGTTTTCCATCTTCTCGTCTCCCCCTTATATACACTTTGTGACAATTTCTCTCTTAAAGATAGAGCTTTTCTGAAGGCGATTTGTGGAGCATCCGCAACAAATTTACCTACTCTGGGATCAGCGGTGAGGAGGTGCCAATGCTTTGACAAAATATTACAGATCTTAATGTAATTGATCGATATATCTTGTAAATAACCCTAGTTGTTTGTCTGACATCATCCTGTCTTTTTATATGGTATGATAATTCTAAGCATTTGTGAAAGATAGCCCTATTATATGCTGTTCTAGGGCACATACTGCTATAGCCCCTCTGTAAGACATGCTCTTAGGGCTGCAGGGTCAGTTTTAATTTTTTAATCATCTGAACACTTACGTTTCACACAGAGGTATTGACTATACAGGATTGAAGTGATGGAAACTATCTGCTCTCAATATTGTATTGCCAGCGGTAGGCTTGCGATAATGGGTACTCTCTAGTCACCCAGATGGTGCAACCATTATCTCTGTAAATCTTCATTAAGTATTCTGGTTCATACATCTCAAAAATTCCTGCAGTAATGTTCCTGATGCATCACAAATTGGAAATACGTTGTCTATAAAACTATATCATATTAGAACATGACACGCATATCTCAAAAAACTCATCACCCAAAAGTAGGTTTCGCTTCCACTTCCCCAGGTATAGATTGGCATAGGATGGGGCACAACAACATGTGCTCATCGCTACGCCCTGCACTTGGAGGTAGTGGGAGCAATCAAAAGAAAACACATAGGGGGTTATTTATGAAAGACAAATCCGCTTTGCACTACAAGTGCAAAGTGCACTTGAAATTGCACTTGGAAGTGCAGTCGCTGTAGATCCAAGGGGGACATGCAAGGAAAATAAAAACAGCATTTTAGCTTGCACATGATTGGATGATAAAATCAGCAGAGCTTCCCCTCATTTCAGCTCTACCCCTCAGATTTAGAACGACTGCACTTCCAAGTGCACTTGTAGCGCAAAGTGGATTTGCCTTTCGCAAATAACCCCCACAGCGTGCAAGAACAATTTCTATAAGCTCTATGCCATCTGACTCTAGGCTCACATCTCAGGTAAAAGGACCATTCACACTTTAACAGATGCTTTTTAATGTGTTGCCTTGGATGTATTTTTTACAGTCTTTTTTATTAGGTACATTAAAACACCAGCTTGTGGTGTAAAAAGATTACCCCCTAGACTTGTAATCCTCTCTTAGAATGAGCCCATACTAAAGTGGGACTTTTGTCTAGGTAGTATGGCCAGTTGTCTGTAATTTAAGTAATTTTTGTTATTCTATAGCAGGGATCGCCAAATCTTCTAAACCAAAGGGCCAATTTACTGTCCTTCAGACTTTAGGGGGGGCCGGGCTGTGGCCAGCGGGAATAGAACATTTTTCTGGCATCAGTGGGAGTAAACGGTTCCCCATCTTTGGTATTAGGGGGAGAAATAGTGCCCGATTGTTGATGTCAGTGGCAGGAATTATGCCCTATTTCTGGCATCAGAGGACAGAATAGTGTCTCATATTAGTGGGATGAATAGGGCCCCAAGGGCCGGATAAAGGCAAGCAAAGGGCCACAGATTGGAGACCCCTGTTCTATAGGAATGAGAAGTGTAGATATACCATCTGACTATGCCCTAGAGTGACTTATGGGACTCTAGACATCTCTTTAAACACCCCCACTCCTTTAGACAATGGTGGCTTCCACAGAAGATATTGATATGGCATGAAATATTTTATACATAGAAGGCTGACCAAACTTGAAACTGCATGTTTTCTATGCACGTGTTATGGTATAAGAGATTGATTTATACAAATGTATTATATATTCAGAATGAATATATATTATTTTTTTTTGTTCTTTTTTGTCTATATATTTAGTTAGAAAAAAAGTAACACGTGCAAGACAATATCCTTAAAGTAAAGCCTTGTTTGTCCTGAAAAAATAATAGGCCTATTTCTTTGTTTCTCAAGTAAAGTAAGTTATTGCTGCAAAAACAGGCAAAAGGCATTTGGTTTTTCCTGGCCATCAAGATACATTTTAAATGACAAAGAATGAATACAAAGCATTCATGTGTAATCTGTTTAAATACTTATATACAGCTACTTTATTTAGATTTTATTGTACTACTTATTTTTTATTACAAACATAGTATTTAATTTTCTTAGAGTTAAGAAAAATTCTTACCGCATACATGTAGCAAATACCCTCCTTGCATTTCGATGCAAAAAATAAATGGGGAACCCTTTATAAGTATGACCATCAGGTACTGCTCTTCTTATAGCATCTTGAAATTCTTCATTGCCTGCTGAGATGCCTGTGCTACGCTCTGTCTCATATGCTGACAGGGCAGGTGATAACAGATAGGATAGCTGATCATCCCAAACTGTTGAGAGGTCTAGATCCTGTAGAAGAAAAGAAGTGATGAATAAACTATAAAGGAGGTTTAAAATCAACAAAACTGTAGATTGTGGACTTCCTCCATGATGAAATGGGATCCCCATTGACCCCAAACATTGCCTACTGGGGATATTCCCCCGATTCTGAGATAGACAAATTCACTAAAACAAACATTCTTGCATGAAACATTGTTTTCTGCTGGAAAAATTATAGCCAGACAGTGGATGAGACCCATTCCCCCAGCTTCAACGACTGGAAATTGGATAGAAATAACATACTTCCCTACAAAAAGTTCATATACATTAAAGCGGGAGTTCACCCATTTATTAAAAAAAATTTTTTTTCCCTTTTTTCCCCCTTAGATTCCTGCTCGTTTGGTCTAGGGGAATTGGCTATTTGTTTTAAAATATGAGCAGTACTTACCGTTTTCGAGATGCATCTTCTTCCGTCGCTTCCGGGTATGGGTCTTCGGGAGCGGGCGTTCCTTCTTGATTGACAGTCTTCCGAGAGGCTTCCGACGGTCGCATCCATCGCGTCACTCGTAGCCGAAAGTCGGTGCGGCTCTATACTGCGCCTGCGCACCGACGTTCGGCCTCTTTCGGAAAATCGTGACGCGATGGATGCGACCGTCGGAAGCCTCTCGGAAGACTGTCAATCAAGAAGGAACGCCCATTCCCGCAGCCCATACCCAGAAGCGACGGAGAGGATGCATCTCGTAAACGGGTAAGTACGGATCATATTTTAAAACAAATAGGCTATTCCCCTAGACAAAACGAGCAGGAATCTAAGGCTAAAAAGTGCCCTCTAAGGGTAAACCCCCGCTTTAACAGAGGTTGTCCAGATAAGTACAACAAAATCTGGGATAGATGGCTTAAGTCCGCAGACACATGCACTGATGGTTCTAGCGTGCAATCCCATGAATATCTTAGACATAAGGTTTTCCACTCATCGATAGTTACCGAGTCCATTGTTCAATCTGAACACGTTTTTGATCTGCTGTGTCTATATGTGTACAAGCCACATTTCTTTGTTTTATGCATTTCTCCAGTATTGCCTTGTAACTTGCAGAACTATGTTCCAAATGTAAATTGTTCAATAAAAACTTTTTCAAAGAAAAAAAAAAAGAAAAAACCAACCAAGACTAACACTGGTTGCAATTGTTATCCTCTTGGGTAAGCAAAACCAGCAGCAACTGCCTTTGCATCCCCCTAGATAAAAATAAACACAAATACTTTGCAAAGTTATGTGTACATGCTTATGAGACACTCAGCATTTTGAGAAGCTGAAACTCTTTTCTAGTACTTTTATCTACAGGTAAGCTTAGAATAACAGTACACGTTTAGGAGATATTCCAGTGAGCCGCAGCCGGTGACATCACTGGCGCATGCACTCTAAAGGGACAGCATACTCATGCTGTCCCTTCAGAGCTCTCTGCCATGGCAGTGACTCCTGCGCGTGTGCAGGACTGACATCATCGCAGCTTGGCCATTTAAGCAGCCCGGGAACCCAGAAGGAAGACCGGGTGAAGATGGAAGCCATGTCAGCAGTGACAGCACCTAGTTGCAGGGCTTTGTTTTAAGGCAAGTCTTTCATAATATGCTAGTAGGCGATACGTGATAGCACATTATAACAGTGCCTTGCAGGGAGAAATCCTTTTTTTTTTTTTTCGTTTCTCCACTTTACTACTCCTTTAATGTTAAAACGTCTCGCCTGCCTATGGGCCATTAGAGATTTCTAGTTTTAATAATAAGAATGACAATGCTGATCAGTCAGTCATATACAGCTAAACCAAAATAAGTCAATTCTCAAATCAAATCAATTTTGACTTGCCTTAAATACTATCTTTGTAATAACAAAGCAAAAAATGGGTGTATACGGAAAGAAAATTCCATAAATGATTTTAACTCATAGATGTCGTCACCGTAACCAATCACTAATGCAAAAAGAAAAAAGAAACCCTCCTGGTGAGATATACCTGCAGAGCAAAAGAGGTTACTATTGGTGACACCAATAGTGACCTTTTTTGCTCTCCAGGTATATCTCACCAGGGGGGTTTCTTTTCGAAAAGTATTCATAGACCCTTGGATGCCCCCAGCACTGAATGAGAACGGTGGACAGCAACTAGACAAACAGAACTGTGGCAACATGGGTCAACACACCCAACTTCAGAGTGCCACTGTAAGGATGAAAGATGTAATTGCAGAATAATCAACATTCACTTTGTAGAAATTTGGAAAAGTATGAAGAGGACCAGGTGGCATTCTTTCACAGCTGGGCAACATAGGAATCATGCCACAATGCCCAGGATCCTTCCACTAATCTGCTGAAATGGGGGCATAAAAGCACAGGAGGATATCAGATTTCACATCCATTTCGCGATAGTCGACTTGGAAGCAGGGTGTCCCTTACAAGGTCCAGATCACAGGACAAATAGAAAATCCACCTGACTGATCGATGCTGTAGCTTTGATGTACACGTTAATTGTCTGAATGTAGTTGAAGCCGTTAAGAGAGATTTCTATTTGATGTTGTGAAGGGCATAAGGATGGTAGGTCTATGTCCCTGCCGAGGTAAAAGACTGATACCACCTTTGGAAGAAAGCATGGTCTTGGGCATAAAACAACTTGTCTTTGTGACGTATGAGGAACATCTTTTTACAGAAGCTTCCAACAAGTCTGATAGAGGTGATGGCAACCAAAAATGCTACTTTGTAGGTGAGGTCATCTATGCAAATATTCCTGATGGGTTCAAAGGGGGTTTCTGCAGGGCAGAGAGAACCAAGTACAATGCAAGATATACCTAGAAGAAAAGTATTTACAATGCAGCCTAGACCTCTCATGGAGATTCTCATTGTAGGATGTCTCTGATCTCAGATCTCAAGCATAGGCTCTAAAGAATTTTATTTTCTGGAAGAAAAACCTTTGCTTGGGATGTGTCCAAGACTTGGCCTAACTGTTGCAATTCCAGGTGAAGAGAAGGCTGCAGAGGCGATTGTTTGAAATTGATCACCCAGTCGAAAGCCTGGCGCATTTGAATTGTCTTGTGGACATGTGCGGACAGCTGGTTGGGAAAGGAGCCTCTCAGGAGAAGCTGAGGGCAAGAAGAGGTAGTATGACCTTTTGTGAATAATTCAGGAGCAGTGGATAGGACAAATGGCAGTATGGCAAATTGGAAAGGATTGCACTGCAAATTGCGGCACATAAGATGGATGTAAACATGTAGATAGGCATCTTGGATGTTTATGGGTGCCATATATTCGCCTTGGTTGGGGGACCTTCGACTGTAGGAGTAAAACCTTCCCTTCTGTGTCATCTTTGATCAATTGGTCAAGTGCCTCTCCAAATAGTCATCTTCCTTAAAAAGGCATACAAGTCAGGCACTTTCCACAGGTAGCTTCAGCGGTCCAGGCTTTCAGTCACAAGATTCTGCTCATGTGAATGGAGAGTTATTCTGGAAATTTGTTAGGGCAGTGTTTCTCAACTGGGGTTTGGTGGAACCCTAGGGTTCTGCGACAAGTCCCCAGGAGTTCTGCCACAATTTAACATTATGGCCGATGCACATGCACGCTTACAGTGAGTACTGTCATTGATTACCATGCATTGATACCTCAGAGAACTCAGATGGGTGGAGCAGGGAGGAATGCAGAGGGAGAGCTCTAAATTCAGACCATGGAGGCGGGAAGCACAGAGTGGGAGCCATGAATGAAGACTATGGAGGCACGGAGCACACAGTGGGAGCAAGTGGCTGGATCAGAAGTTGAGACCCTCCCTGTCTGGATGGCAGCAGTGATGCACACTGTGGGGAGATTGGAGCAGAGAAAAGGAGCACATGGCTGGATAGGAAGGTGAGATCCTGTGTGCAGAAGGGGTGAATGCAGACTGCTGGGGGCAGGGGAGAACAGAGAACAGGAGGTGACATCCTGTGTATAGCAGTACTAAGTGCAGACTGCAGAGAACAGGAACACAGTTGGATCAGGCTGAATGTAGCAGGAGGTGAGATTATAATATCTTTATGTTATTCCATAATTGTACAAAATGCCATTATGATCTCACCTTCTGCCACATTCAGCCTGATCCAGCGGTGCGCCCACTCTCTGCTCCCCCCTCTACAGTCTGCATTGAGCCGCTACCATACACACCTCCTACAACATTCAACCGTGTTCTCCCACTCTCATCGCTCCTTTTGGTACCACCATCTGAGCTCACTGGCGCTGGAACTATAGAGGAGGCACCAGGTATCAATGTTGATTGACAGTACTCGCTGTCAGTGTGCATTGAAAACTTATCTGCATAGAAACACGCAACATGTATGCATTTTTTTGCAGAAAGAAATAAATACTCAAATGACACCAACATTTTGGTGTGAACAGGGTGCATATAAATCAGTTGTTTTCACTATGTTCTTGCAGATACCTACGTTGGGTAAATGCATGTCTCTGCACACGGTGTGAACAAGACCAAAGTATACTATGCAAGTTAAATCTGCACCATTTTCCATCAATTCTTATGTTGTGAACAAGGCCCAACTGTTCTCATCCCTCACAATATGTGGGAGTTTTGTTCAAGTTCATTGAGGCCTCGTTCACAGCATATGTTCAAAAAAAAAACTGAGGCATGCTGGGAGTGGGAGGGATTATACTAGACAATTCTAGTCTAGCAGCTGAACCCAATGTACCTGAATGCTCATCCTATGTCTTGTTCAATGAAGAAAGTATGCATGCAGCTGATCAAAAAAAAAAAAGAAGGGCTCATTTGCAGACTATGGATATCAGTGCCTGTTTAAATGAGGACTAATTATAAACAGATCTCCAACTTCTACTTATCACAATAAAATGAAAAAAATATAAAAAAGACTTTTCCTAAAACCATTAATGTTTGCCTTTAGTTTATAAATCAGTTATAACCTTTTAACACTGGTGCAAAATAAAACAATAAAAAGATTTAGAAATACAAAAAGCTCTGCCAAAAAAAAAAACACACATTTTTTTTGCCTCCATGGACCACAAAAATAACGCTACTAAGCACACACACAAATTCACAGAGCCATTAAATAAATATTGGATGTTACCTTTCTGTGCTCAGACACAAGAACTCGCAGCTGCAGCTCAATTTCATTACTTTCTGTAGCAGCATCGATCAGGGAGCTGCAGAGTGGAGGGAATGGAGGAAGAGAGGTAATGGACCCTGGCGAACAAACTGACTTAATTGCCTCTGCACTCATTGGCTTCCACCTGGATTCATCATGCAGATCACATACACACAGATCAACAGAATCTGATGGCTGACAATTGGCAAAGAAGTGCTGATGGTTAAAAATGCAACCAATGGTTCGGTATGGATAGAGAGGCTTAGGCTGTACCACTGAAGGAGGATCATCTGGGTTAATGGGTTTATGAATGTATCTGTGTGATTGAAAAAAAAAAACAAGATTATAAAATGCAGATAAATGTACTGTGAACATGAACAAAATGTACAAGAATTGATGCACTATAAAAAAAAAAAAAAAAAAAAAAAATCATGGATCACATCTATCCTAAATACAGGGTTTATCGGGTACTTAACTGAGCGAAGCTCTTACAGCATTTGTTAGTAAAGCAAGACAGCACTCTACTCACATGTAGCTTGGCTATTTTCCAAAACTATGAATAGAATTATTTCGATTTTTTTTTTTAGATCAGCTGTTTATTTAAGCATATAAAATTGTCATAAATTCAATTATTTTTACTTTATTTCTATTTTTTATAAACAGCTGAACTACCCAACATATAGTTACTGAGCCCCATCACTTATGTGCAGCACTTCCTCCCAACTTCCAATCATGAAGTGTGCATACTCTCTGTTCTCTATATCTCAATGGGACCTACATGTCCCAAGATGACTCGCCAAATACTCACGTGCAATGCTGCAACAGAGTGCTAAACAGATGAGGATGGAGATGAAAGAAAGTTTTGATTTGCCTACTTCCCATGCTAAACACATCATGGACAAGTGGGTGGGTCACAACTTTCTTTTGTCTCTAGCCCCCTTGGGAGGAATAGGGGTTTGGGTTAGAGGAGGTTGTCCGTGTTAGAAATTCAGCAACCATTTCAGTTATACTTCTATATTAAGTTTTATAGCTTAAGGGCTCCATTGCACCCAAGATGAAAAAATAAATAAAAAAAAAACACAACAAAACAAACCTCATGCAACCAGGATAAGTAAGCTGCTAAATATATCATTTTTGTTTTGGGGTATAACAGCGCTTTAACCCCTTTCCATCAGCTGCATACGTGTCCGCACAGAGTGGGGATTATACCGTGCTGACACATATATGTGTAGGTTTGCTTGTGTTGGGAACGCACTTGATCTTGCATCTCAGCGCAAACACCAAGCAGTCATCAACAGCTCCTGGTCTCAAAGTAATGATCAGGAGCCAGGAGGACTGGCTTCCAATTACGTGATCACTTGGACAACACACATATGATATCTCCATGCACAACAGGGGTAGGAAGATTTATTTTGGGTTGTTTTTCAGAGGCGAGTCATTGTAATGGCAAGAAACATACAGCATTTATTTTATATTTTTATATTTTGGCCTAGTATTCCTTTGATAATAAAATGTGCATTAAAGCGCACAATGCACAAGTGTGCATTGGCCCCAAGTCTGTACTGAGAGTCAACTACTGCCAACAGCAGCTCTCTCTGGCTTTAGCACAGTGTTTCTCAACTAGGGTTGTGTGGAACCCTAGGGTTCCTCCTGAGGTTCATAAGGGTTCCTTGAGCTTTGAGCAATAGTGGCTTGATCTCCCATCTTCACTGATCACAAATGTAAAGGGGTCATTTTCCACTACTTCTAAATTGACCACTAATGCTAGAGTCAACACCAAGTGCGCCACATTACTTCTTAAAATGTAGAACTTTCTTTGATGCAATAATCATGCTAATGTATTGTGAGCTGTTGGCCTAATTATTTTTTAGCAGGGGTTGCCCAGGAACCTGAAAATGATTTCAAGGGTTCCTCAGGGGTAAAAATGTTGAGAAATGCAGCTTTAGCATTTTATGCCAAGTTCACACATGTGGGTCTTCTTCCAAGGAGCTGCATATATGTGGTCTGCAATTGTGCTGGAAGCGTGTTCCCAGCACAGGGACCAAGCGGTCACCAACATTTTCTGTTCTTATAGAAACCAGGGGGACTGGCTCTTGAGCTCATGATTGGCTATCTGAGTGATCAATACTCGAATTCTCCTCTGAATGTCTTTCTCCCTAGTCAGAGAAGAGTGTAAATGTAAAATATTATGGGGCAGATCCTCAAAGATCTGCACCAGCGCAGTGTATCTGAGATACGCTACGCCGCAACTTACCTGGCTTTGGTTTAAATCCAGAAAGAATTTGCGCCGTAAGTTACGGCGGCGTAGTGTATTTCTCGCGGCATAAGGGCGCGGAATTCAAATGCAGCGAGTAGGGGGCGTGTTTCATTTAAATTAAATGCGTCCCTGCGCAAAACTCCCAGAGTGCATTGCTCCAAATGATGTCGCAAGGACGTCATTGTTTTTGTCGTGAACGTAAATGGCGTCCAGCCCCATTAACGGACGACTTACGCAAACAACGTAAAATTTTCTAAATTAGACGCGGGAACGACGGCCATACTTAACATTGAGTACGCCACCAGATAGCAGCTTTAACTATACGCCGGAAAAAGCCGAACGGAAACGACGTAAAAGAATGCGACGGCCGCTCGTACGTTCGTGGATCGTCGGAAAAAGCTAATCTGCATACTCGATGCGGATTACGACGTGAACGCCACCCAGCGGCCGCCGGAAAATTGCATCTTAGATCCGACGACGTACGCCTGTCCGATCTAACACAGATGCCGTCGTGTCTTGTTTGGTGGATACCAAAACAAAGATACGACGCGCAAAATTTGAAATTACGCGGTGTATCAATGGATACGCCGGCCTAATTTCTTTGAGGATCTGCCTATATATATACACACATTTACATACATACATATACACACACACATATACATACACATACATACATACATACACACACACACACACACACACACATACATATATACAAACACACACAGTGGGGATCGAAAGTTTGGGCACCCCAGGCCCTCCAAAAGGCATCAAATTACAGATTAGACATTCTTATAATATGTCAAAAAAAAAGTTAGATTTAATTTCCATCATTTACACTTTCAAAATTACAAAAAAATGGCGTCTGCAAAAGTTTGGGCACCCTGCAGAGTTAATATCTTGTACTGCCCCCTTTGGCAAGTATCACAGCTTGTAAACGCTTTTTGTAGCCAGCCAAGAGGCTTTCAATTCTTGTTTGAGGTATCTTTGCCCATTCTTCCTTACAAAAGTCTTCCAGTTCTTTGAGATCTCTGGGCTGTCTGTCACGCACTGCTCTTTTAAGGTCTATCCATAGATTTTCAATTATGTTGAGGTCAGGAGATTGTGAAGGCCATGGCAAAACCTTCAGTTTACGCCTGAGTGTGTTTAGGATCATTATCCATTTGTAGAAGCCATCCTCTCTTTCACTTCAACTTTTTCACAGATGGCATGTGACCAGTTTTGTCCAATCACAGTGTAAACAGAATTTTCCGGTTATCTGCAATCCTCTCCTCACTATGAAAGCACATGAGGAGAGGACGGCCGATAAGTGGCAATCCACACAGGGCAGAGCTACACTGATAATCAGTGATGCCCATCAGTGCACCTCAGTGGCCCCTGCCCATTAGTGCCCATCAGTGAAGGAGAAAAAATTACTTATTTACAAAATTTTGAAACAGAAACTAAGAAAATTTTGAGTCTTTTTTAGTTTGTTTAGCAAAAAATAAAAACCCAGTGGCGATTAAATACCAGCAAAAGAAAGCTCTGTCTCCAGAAAAATGCTAAACACTTTGTTTGGGTACAGTATTGCATGACTGAGTAATTGTCATTCAAAGTGCAACAGCACTGAAAGCTGAAATTTAACCTGAGCAGGATGGGGGTGAAAGTGCCCAGTGAGCAAGTGGTTAAACCGAATGGGTTGCTTTACAAGGTGAGGGTTTACAATCACTTTAAGTACACATGTCTGAAATTTACCTCTGTCCTGTCAAACTTTCCCAGAAGGTGATCGCTCCATCTGTAGCACAAGTCATCACCCATGTGTGAGCCACTCCTTTTCCTTTAGTACCAACACACACATAAGCATCCAGACCAAAGCCGAGGAGAAGACTGCACAGGAGATTGCAATGGTCTTCACAATCGCCCTTAAAAGAGGAGATGCTACAATTACCTAAATGGGTAAACAAAGTCCTACTCAAGGAAACACATGACTATTTTATACATACTGTATGTACCCAAGAGCATAATATATATATATATATATATATATATATATATATATATATATATATATATATATATATATATCTATATCTATATCAATGATACAGCACAACTAATCAAATATCTGAATGGAAAATGTTCTGTTTCCCTAGTAAACTGTTTTTTTCTACTGGTTAGAAGCCGACTGACCAGATGCTCTACACCAGGGTTTCCCAACTCCAGTCCTCAAGGCACACCAACAGGTCATGTTTTCAGGATTTCCCTCAGATGAAACGGCTGTGGTAATTACTAAGGCAGTGAAACTGATCAAATCACCTGTGCAAAATAATGGAAAGCCTGAAAACATGACCTGTTGGTGTGCCTTGAGGACTGGAGTTGGGAAACACTGCAGTCTACACAACAGACCTTTTCCAAGTCGTGTGATTTCGTATCACCAATAGTCACAAAACAAAGAAACAGAAATGAAAAAACACACTCACCTTATTTCTAGAAAGAAATGGCAACAGGGTGCACCATTGCTCTTGTTTGCTACCTCCACCAACAACTGTGGCCTTTTCATAGCCCAGAACATTTACAAAGCGTGCAGCTTGTCGAGGGGTGTCCAGAAGACGTCCAGCTCTCAGAGGGCGGACGTAGGAACAGACGGGTCGATTTACCCAGTTTTCATCCTTTGAAGAATAAAGCCAAAAAACATGACTGTTTAACATTTTAGTATATTAACGTGAAAAACAGACATGACAAACTGAAAAAAAAAATCAGCTTAAAACTAATTAGGGCAAAGTACACAAGTGCTGCATTACTTTTATGGAAGTGTTTGGTAGTGTATTGTTATTCAGTTTAGATTCTTGCACTGGCGGAAACTCGTACAATAAGAGGAGTGATGAGTTTGGGGTGTTTGCTGTAGGAACAGCTGTGTTACACCTTTTGTCTAATGGTCCATTTAAGAAGGTAAAAAAGTGTGCCCAACGGGAATGGTGGAGGTCCCAGCGTATTTGGCATGAGTTTATATTTATACTTTGTCACAGTGCACCAGGATATAAAGGAAGATGCAATTTTATAGACACTGTTAGTTGTAACTTTATTATTATTATTCAGGATTTATATAGTGCCAACAGTTCATGCACTACTTTACAAAATGAGGGTGGACAGCACAATTACAATACAGGAGGAATCAGAGGGCCCTCCTTGTTAGAGCTTACAATTTAAGAGTATCGTCATCTGCTATGATTCATGTGGTATACAGTTGTGCTTATAAGTTTACATACCCTGGCAGAATTTATGATTTCTTGGTAATTTTTTGGAGAATATGAATGATAACACAAAAACATTTTTCACTCAGTTAGTGTTTGGCTGAAGCCATTTATTATCAATCAACTGTGTTTACTCTTTAAATCATAATCACAACCAAAACTACCCAAATGACCCTGATCAAAAGTTTACATACCCCAGTTCATTAATACCGTGTATTTCCCCCTTTAACATCAATGACAGCTTGAAGTCTTTTGTGGTATTTGTGGATGAGTCTCTTTACTGTATATAGGAACTAGTGGAGTTTTATATTTTCTGCTGATTTTATCCTGTGAATGCAAAAATACCACAAACCTGCGCAAAGATCTTAACAAGCCTTGAACTGTGGGAAGGTCGAATCTGTAAATATTCTCTCCACCATTGTTTTGTATATACCAAGAACAACCGTTCCTTCTCTGCTGACTTCTGACGTTCTAACGTAAACTGGCAAAAAAAAAATAATAATAATAATAATAATAATAATAAAGCTAAGAAAGCAGATAAATGAAAAACTATTTAAAAAGGGCCATACAGGAAAAATAAATTATGAAAATATACTGTATATATTTGATTAAAAAAAAGTGCATTAAAAAGGAAGGGTTCGCTTTGCCCACATAAAACAATAATACCAGTGCCAAGGGAAATTATATATATATATATATATATATATATATATATATATATATATATATATATATATATATATACATACATACATATATATATACATACATATACACACACACTCACACACACACACACACACACACACACACACACACACACCACAGCTGCTGCACTTCTTTTTAAAAACAACTAGTTTATCTCTTTCACTTTTTGTTTACAGCAACAGAAATCAAAAGGAACTTTCACTGGGAATTATGACCCCTAAGAGGTAAGCAAATCAATTGTGATCTACTGGTAAATTTTAAGTTGCAAAGGCGAATTTGTTTTTGTCAATCTGCTAGAATGTGCGTGCCCCCATTTGCAATGTTCTTAGTAGATTGGCTAAAGCAATAAAGCGGAATTCCACTGAGAAAAAAAAAAGTCAGAAGCTACATATACTGCAGCTGCCGACTTTTAATATTAGATCGCCGTGGAATCTGTGGCGATCTATTGCCGTTAGTGGGAGCAAATACCTGTATTAAACAGGTATCTGCTCCCCCTTGAAAGGTGCCAAATGTGACACCAGAGGGGGGAGGAATCGGAAAAGCGGAAGTTCCATTTTTGGACAGAACTCTACTTTATTATGTATGTGTTCGGATATTAGCATATGACTGCTTAAGTTTGTGACCGTTCATCTCCATCTGACTCACTTTACATCTCGCTTAATGTACTATAGCTTTAACTGATGGACAACAGAAAATGTAAGTATAGTAAAGACCGGAATAGAGAAACTCATAATCAGCACCAGGTAATTTCTCTTCACTTATCTGTGAGCTAAAGCACAAGCCGTTTATTGATGTCAAAGGTTTTAAACTATATCCTCAACTGCTGTGCAAACATAAATATGGAATAATATTTTCTTGAGTACTAAGAACATTCCACTATTAAAAGTGAGTAGTGAGCTATGAAGTCATATAAAGCTGCTGGCCACATCATTACTGGAATACTGCATAGTGAAAATTTTAGTCCAGGAGATGTTGACCGATGGGCATCTACAATGTTAAAGTGGAGCTCGCACCCCGCCATTGCCACATTTGCCACTTTGTGGGGAGGAGCAGGTACCTGTTTTTGACTGGTAGTCGCTCCCACTTCCGGGTAAGATCGCTGATCGGCGAACTATGACATTTTTAAACCTCTCCCCCCGCTGCCTTCTGGGATACACACAGGTCCCAGAAGATGGCGGGACCATTCAGAAAGTGCAACGCGTCTCAGGCATGCGCATTAGAAACCCGACTGTGAAGTCTAAAGGCTTCACTGCCGGTTTCCCTTACTTAACATGCTGGCGCCTGCACCCAAAGCGGATTGATGAATTGGCTTGGGGTGCCGACATCACAGGATTCCTGGACAGGTAAGTGTACTTATATTGAAATTCAGCAGCTACAGTATTTGTAGCTGCCGACTTATTTTTTTTTCTACAGATTGGAGCTTCTCTTTAACAATCACTTCTCAGTGATACAATCATCAGGATATGCTGGAAAACCAACTAGCAGTTACAATACAACTATGTGAAATCGTTAACCTGTCAATTGTAATTCTCTAAGCAAGTGTGGGGTTCATACATCTCGAAGCACTACCTAATGGGATAGATCAGGGCTCAACATTTCAAGTCCTGAGCTACTAACCAGGCCTTAAGAGTTACTCGCCAAGTTGCCTCACACAACCCACCCCTAAACACGCCCCCTGTAAATGATCATATATGGTATGCAGGGTCGTCTAATGTTAATTGGACCCGCAAACATTTCCGTGCCCCCTATAGAAATACTACAGGAAAGGGTCAGAAATACTGTAGACATGGCAAGGAGAAGGCCAGAGAGACTGCAGACATGGCAAGGAGAGGGCCAGAGTGACTGCAGACATGGCAAGGAGAGGGCCAGAGTGACTGAAGACATGGCAAGGAGAGGGCCAGAGTGACTGAAGACATGGCAAGGAGAGGGCCAGAGTGACTGAAGACATGGCAAGGAGAGGGCCAGAGTGACTGAAGACATGGAAAGGAGAGGGCCAGAGTGACTGAAGACATGGCAAGGAGAGGGCCAGAGTGACTGAAGACATGGCAAGGAGAGGGCCAGAGTGACTGAAGACATGGCAAGGAGAGGGCCAGAGTGACTGAAGACATGGCAAGGAGAGGACCAGAGAGACTGCAGACATGGCAAGGCGAGGACCAGAGAGACTGCAGACATGGCAAAGAGAGGACCAGAGAGACTGCAGACATGGTACAGGTACTGTGGATGGTATGGCGATGGATGGCTCCCACCCTCCATCCACATCTCTGTAGAGGGGAGATGTTGCAGATCAGCAGCTCTAGGACCTGGGAGAGCATGTCGTCCCTCTACACTTGTTCAGGGTGATCCCTGACCACTCCCCCTGCTCTGAGTGACTCCTCTGCTCACTTTCTTCCCAGGACCCTCACTCAAATCATCAGCTGTGTCCAGATCCAGAAAGCACACAGGTCCCCTCATACTCCCGGCCAGTCAGCTCAGCAGTGTCCCAGTGCAGACAGCAAGTCCTCTCCTGTCCCCTTCCATTGCCAGCAGGGAGGAAGTTATATCTTCCTCCTCTATATGCCGGGTCCTCCAAGCACCCGATTGGTTGTTAGGCTGCTAGCAACCAATCGGTTTGACAGGCAGTACTTGGGAGACAACAGGAGAAAGACAGTAGTTCCACTTGATTTGGGCGCCTCTTCTCCTCACCCAGAAGGATCCTGGCTGCTGCTACTTGCAATCAGTTTATATTTACTCGCCAAATGCGAGTACAAATTTTGAGAGCTGGGATAGATGATTTCACAGTTTCCTGGTTCAGTCTAAAGCCAACCATACATGCATTGAAATTTGGCAGGTTTAGCAAGGACCCGCCGCAATTCAATCCATGTATGCTTAGACTAATTGTACCTAAGTCAATCCATTTATCAGCTTGGGTACAATCAGCCTGTCAGATTTTTATACGAATATTGCCGTTCTGTTGGTAGGCAAGGTTTCAAGCCCCCCACACCCATCCGTGGTAAAAGGAAAGAAAATCAAATAATCTATGGGCTGCCTAAGAGCTTCCTGTGCAAATTGTCTGGTTCCAGGTCACAAATTAGCATTGCTGGCTCAAACAGCAATCTGTTGTAGAAAAGGCAACACAAGAAGCTATGAAGAAGTTGAGCTAGAAGTCAAAGTGTCACAGAAATGTACCTACAGTCCTTTGGCATGTAAAACAGTTTAGCTACATTAGAATACATATTATATATTTTGTCATTAGTGAGATGTATTTAGAAAAAGTACCTGAGCATTGACAATCTCTGGAGATAGCGCTTCCTGTAGATGTGGATACAGCTCCAGTTTGACATTTAAAATTCCCACAGAAACTTTACACTCAGCCCCTGATGTGCAAAAATAAAATATATACATTTTTAAAATCAAACACACAAACAGGCACCCTGTCATGCAGCAGCAATTATTGACCTGGAATCTATGTAAACAGTATTTTTACAGAAAGTAAGCCAAAGTGTAAGTCTAGGTTCACATCGGAGCTGTTCTGTTTGGCCACGCTTGAGTGGGCACAGCAGCCCATCTATGCCCGCACCTTTTTTTAAATGCGGCCACTGCAGAAACTGCATGGTGTTTTTCCTTGTGCGGCAAACCGCACTGTTTCAGGGCATCGGGGTGCCATTAAGAGATAATTGCACTGCGTGTGTTTCCTAAATAATTTTCGCATTTTTAGTGTAGCTGGGGAAACGTGTGCGATTTACACATATTCCCGTACCTGCAAAAACCTGAAAACTAGCCCAAGGTAATGTATTGCATATTGTGATCGAATATAATATAATATAATATAATATATATTTGTTTAAACATAGGCATATATGTAAAGAAGATGCATGGTGTAGTAATTATTATTTGAGAAATACAAAACATTCTGGAAGTAAGCAGCCAGGTATTCATAAATCACATAAAGAATCTTACCAACACCCTGGAGCTCCACAGCAAGATTTGTCGCTCCTCTATGCACACCCAACACTGAACGCCACTCCATAAAGTGAGAGGCCACTAGAGTGGTTTCTCCAGAAATGTCTGTCTTGATTAATACCATCTGTACAGGATCACAGATTGACAGAAGCGTGGTACCATCAGCAATTCTGCTACCCTCTCCTGAAAATAAACAATGAATATTAATATCAAGAAAAAGCTTTAACTACTGTAGATCGAGATAGAGATATATATAATTCTTCCATGTTTTGAATTCTGCAGCCAAGAATAATTTCATATCTGCCATAAAATTCAGATATGTGACAATTTTCTGCCAACAAGGTCTAAATAATTAAATAAACTGGGACAAACACAATTTAATGGGACATTATAGGTATCAAGAGCACAGACATCCAATATCAATAACAAAAAAAAAAAAAAAAAAGAAGAAGATTGAGCTGAGCTGGGACTAAAACAATTGTCAGAAAGGTTGTTTTTTTTGTTTGTTTTACATGAACTAATCGTGCTGATGTTATCTTGTGCAGATCTCTCCATGTTCATCATGGGTGCAAGTTTTTTTTTTTTATTATAGTTTTGTATAATTTAATTTTTGAATGTTTTCAAGAACTTTGGCCTTATGGGTAAATTTCTAATGCACTGCCTCTCCCTTGCTGAAATCTCCCTCTAGTGCACATCCTGAAGTTTCTAAATATCCCCTACATAACCCATCGTAATTTTATAGAAGTTTCAATCGTTTTTTTTTCCCCAAACCAACACATCAATCGACCACATATCTGTGCATGCTCTGGGCACAGGGCTTCATACTAACAGTTTATACCTAGTAGGCTCCTACTACACCTTGGCATCAAGCTGGGGCAATGGTGTTGGGAATGGTATGGTAAAATAGTTTCTCATCTCCAAGTGAGAAAATAACAAACCTAAGCTGTCTTTGTGCAGTTCTAGCAGAATTTCATCTTGAAAGTCAGGCTCACAGGCACACGGGACTGGTTTAAAGCGGAAACGTTGGTTTCTGAAGTGCAAGTGAAGAGTAAATGTGGAGCAGACCTGACCAGGAAGAGGCTCCGCTTCCTGAAGGTGTTCTAGGAAAGCTTTTCCACCCAAGACCTGGAGATGAAGATATCTACGGGATGGGTCAATATTAGCTGTGGAAGACATCAAAAAACAAATGATCAATAAAAATAAGTTTTGTATGCTCTTTTACACAAACATGTGAAATATATTATACCACATCTTAAAATTAGCTTCTTAAAAGGGGTTGTAAAGGCAAAATAATTGTTTCCTAAATTACCTTAGTGCAGTCCTCCTTCACTTACCTCATCCTTCGATTTTGCTTTTAAATGTCCTTATTTCTTCTGAGAAATCCTCACTTCCTGTTCTTCTGTCTGTAACTCCACACAGTAATGTGAGGCTTTCTCCCTGGTGTGGAGTGTCGTGCTCGTCACCTCTCTTGGACAACAGGAGAGTCAGGACGCTCTCTACGTTACAGATAGAGAAAGGAGCTGTGCGTTAGTGGGCATCCTCACTCTCCCGTAGTCCAGGGGAGGGGGCGAGCACGCCACTCCAAACCAGGGAAAAAGCCTTGCATTACTGTGTGGAGTAATGCCCTGTACACACGATCGGTACATCCAATGAAAACGGTTTCATCAGATATCCGATGAAATTGACTTTCCTCAGTCTTGCCTACACACCATCAGTTAAAAAAAACGATCATGTCAGAACGCGGTGACGTAAAACACAACGACGTGCTGAGAAAAATGAAGTTCAATGCTTCTGAGCATGCGTTGATTTTTAACCAATGGATTTCCCCACAGACGATCATTTTTTTTCTATCAGTTTTTTAACCAACAGATAATTTTAAAACAGGTTCTAAGTTTTTTCACTGATGGGAAAAAAAACGATGGGGCCCACACACGATCGGTTCGTCTGATGAAAACGGTCCATCAGACCGTTTTCATCAGACGAACCGATCGTGTGTACGCGGCATTACAGACAGAAGAACAGGAAGTGAGGATTTCTCAGAAGAAATAAGGACATTTAAAAGAAAAATCGAAGGATGAGGTAAGGGAAGGAGGACTGCACTAAGGTAAAGGAAACTATTAAGGAAAACATTTTTTTACCTTTACAACCCTTTTAAGGAATAACATTTTAGAAGAAAGGGGGTCTTTTAAACTATAAAATTGAGATTGTAACACTTGATTCAAAAAGCCTTTCACTTAGAGAAAAAGCATAAATCTGGGTGAAAAAGTATTACACAGATGACAGCGTTCCCATTATAAAAACGCACTACTTGGCTTGAAAAAAAAAAAAAAAAACATGCGAACAGAAATACATAGGCTGTCATTGCCGCCCTCTACTTTTAAAAAAATTTAAGACTTCACAATCGCTTAATGCTCATAGAACTCTTCCCTCAGTAAGAAGTATAATCAGCCTTATAGATCTCCTATGGTGGGGACAAAGGATGAGCTCCGGCGTGTTTGCATAGAGCACGTGCCGAGCCCACCAGGAAGTCAGCACCCGCGCTGCGCTAATCACAGCCAGGCAGACATTTCCCGATCTCTGCAGCCGAGCATCGGACAACATCAGAATCAAGTCGACTTTCCTGACTCCCAATTACACAATGATCACGAGGTTCCGGATATTGAATGAGAACAAAGAAGAAGCCTCCCATAGTGTAAAATGTATCAAATACATTTATTTAGAAGCCAAATGGATTCCTACATTAAAAATGGCTTGTAAAGCTAGTAAAGTGCAAACACGGCGATGTGGACGCCTCTTACGTCACTTCCAGTCCGCTCTGTACATCTGGCTATGCCCTTCCTTGTTCTCATACAATATCCGGAACCTCGTGATCATTGTGTAATTGGGAGTCCGGAAGGTTGCCACCACCATATGGAGCTTTAAGCCTGGTCTAACACCATCTTGAACCAGAACTTTCAACACATCTGAAAATTGGAGACCTGGAGCCGTAAGCCTGTCCCCACCATAGGAGATCTATAAAGCGAATTATACTTCTTATGAGGTAAGAGTTCTGTGAGCATTAAGCAATTGTGAAGTCACGAAGATTTAGTTCAGAAGAATTTCTCTTATATATATTTCGTCTAGAAGAATTGTTACAACACATTTGGATATTGTGGACTTTGATCACTCATTGTTACTTTTGTTTAGTTATGTTCATCATTAACTAATATTATTTAGTATTAAGAAAGTTGCGCCGATCACTTCTATTCATATTTATTCTTGCGCACTGTGTACACTTTAGGTCCACCAGCAGTTTTCACAATTTTTATCCAATTACATTTTTTTATTAATTCACTTGGTAGCACGAGGGACCACGCCTTTTACTTGTTAGTTGCATGTTCCAGTTCAGGGACTCAAAGTGCTGAAGCCAGAGATAGCATTTTCAATAGTAAGTCAACAACGGCAGCCTTAAACTGTCAAAATTGAGTAATAATCTAACATGCAGGTTGAAAGACCAGCAAATATGAATTCCCTGTTATACCATTTTGCATGGATTGATGAATTATTAGAAAGAGATCATAAATCTCCTAAACGGTGCATCTTTAGGAGATTTTTACACTGCTTATAGGTAAGCATTATTATAGGTTTACCTATAGGTAAACAAATGTCTGCATAGGAAGTTTACTTCCTCCAAGACATGGCACGGAATTAAACGGGGGGGGGGGGGGGGGGTGATTGAAAAAAAATCCTAAAAGCTGTGCACACAAAAAATATCTGTTACTCTCTCCAGTCAATTTAAGCAAAAGCACCCTGACTGGACTCATGTACACATAGCATGTGACAAATGGTTTTGATTGTAAGCATCACCGAAAAAAAGGAGGAGGAATTAAAACATTTAAATGAATTTGTCCTACTTTTCTTATATGTCGGTGGCCGTTTATCCACAAAAGATGTTGTTGGTTTCGGTGTTGAAGTTAGTTTTCTTGAATGACCATCCTACAAAATAAACAAGACACAGACACACTTATACAACAGGTATATCGTTGCTGATCCAACTGGTCAGTGTTACCAGCAGCAGAGAATTGTGAGGACGTGGGGTATATCGCATCAGAAATACCTACCATAGTGAGCCTTATATCCTCTTCCGTAAAGGGCACAGAACACTTTAACCTCTTTCCCACCGGGCTTGTTTTTCAGATTCGGTGTTTACGAGACTAAAACTGTTTTTTTTGCTAGAAAATTACTTAAAACCCCCAAACATTATATATATTTTTTTCTAACACCCTAGAGAATAAAATGGCAGTCATTGCAATACTTTTTGTCACACCGTATTTGCGCAGCGGTCTTACAAGCGCACTTTTTTTGGAAAAAAAATCACTTTTTTTAATTAAAAAATAAGACAACAATAAATTTTGCCCAATTCTTTTATATATTGTGAAAGATAATGTTACGCCGAGTAAAATGATACCCAACATGTCACGCTTAAAAATTGCGCCCGCTCGTGGCATGAAGTCAAACTTTTACCCTTAAAAATCTCGATAGGCGACGTTTAAAAAATTCTGCATTTTTTGAGTTACAGAGGAGGTCTAGGGCTAGAATTATTGCTCTCGCTCTAACGACCGCGGTGATACCTCACTTGTGTGGTTTGAACACCGTTTTCATATGCGGGCGCTACTCGCGTATGCGTTCGCTTCTGTGCGCAAGCTCGTCGGGACGGGGCGCTTTAAATTTAATTTTTTTTGTTTTCTTATTTATTTTTATTTAGTTAAGATTTTTTTACACTGAAATAAAAAAATAAATAAACATCCCTTGTAATAGAAAAAAGCATGACAGGTCCTCTTAAATATGAGATCTGGGGTCAAAAAGACCCCAGATCTTATATTTAGACTTAAATGCAAAAAAAAGAAAAAAAAATTGAAACTGTCATTTTTTCAAATGACAAAAAAAAAAAAAAATTTTGCTTTAAGACGCTGGGCGGGACTGACGTTTTGACGTCACTTCCGCCCAGCAGAGCTATGAGGACGGGTGAAGGAAATTTTTCCTTCACTCGCAACCCCAGTCAGCTGCCAAACAGTCCCGATCGCCTCTGCCGCTACCGACGGCTCCGGTAAGCGGCGGAGGGCGCGGGAGAGCGGCGGGGCCCCTCTGCCGCCACCGTTAACGGCGATCTCGCGGCAAATTCGTCGGAGACCGCCGTTATTGTGTACACCACCGCCCACTGAAGAGATGGATATCTCGGTTGTGGCAGCAGCTGCTGCCGTTACCGAGACATCCATCTTTAAAAAAGAGGACGTCTTTTGGACATGGGGCGGTGGTCAAGAGGTTAAAAACATATTTATGGTCGTTACCCTCTGACCGAGAGTGATGTGAATCACATAAACACATGACAAGACTTACAACATAAATAGACCTGAAGTGTGCCTTGGTGGTCTGGTCAGTATGCCAAGAAAAGGGGGCATACCCAAGGTAAGTAATGGGTAGTTAATTGAAGGATATGCTGAGAAGTGCCCTGAAAAAGGGAAGAGCGAGAGGGTGTCAAATGCGATTGAATGGGCAGACTCACGGACATGAGGTGAGCTGGGAAGAGTCGGCCCAGTGACGTGTATTACCGCACACTGAACCGACAAAGAGCATGTGTGAGTGGGCTGCTTAAATACCCTCCGGGCTCCTCCCATAAACTCAGGCCACCATACTGACCTTCTTATTTATATAAAAATCTTCCCATAGATAGATTTTCTTGTCATCTTCACATATATATCAGCCTAACAAATTTTAAATCCTGAATGATGAATAGTGTCCACCTCATTTAAACAGCAACATCCCCTTGACCTTTACCTCCAGGAAACGCAGCTCTTTCATGACATCATCTACTATTCCTCTTCTCCTCAAGGCTTCCATTAGATCTTCCTCTGATAAATAATGGCTTTCATGGCCAAATTCATCTCCTATTGTCTCAGCCAGGACCTCCCTGATTTTACCATGAACATCCATCTAAATGCAGGAAAAAGAAAAGCTGAAAATAATAATATTATGAAAACTTCCTATTAAACCAGGTAAAATATCCTATATATGACGAAACTACATACTTATCCAATAAAGAGCTATTCAAGTAAAATTAGTCGGCGAACTGTTATTGCTAGCAGCATGAAAGTATTGGAACTAAGCATCCCAAAAATGTATATTTTTTCCCAACCAGTAGGTTAAAAAAATAAAATAAAAAATAAAATGGATCGGATTCCCCCAATGATCAAACACACATGATGGTGAAATCCTTTCTGCTGTGCTATTGTATTGTCTGCTGAAACAGACAAATTTCAATCCATATATGGCCCGGCTTTAGCGTCAGTCACTACACTCAATTTACCTTACTATGTATTCCATGCAATCCCCTACAACCAGATTTCAGAGAGCTCCCTACATGCGGAGTGGATATGCCTACTATTTAATCTTTCTGGAAGTGTCATCAATCAGGTTCACACTTTCAAGATGGGTTTGAATTTAAATGCTGGATGTCTTGTCTGTATTGACATGCTATTATATCAAAAATTCTGTATGCAAGAAATGGAAAGAAGTCTACAGTAGGTGTGAGTGGCTATTGGGGAATATTTAAATAAAAAAGTTTTTCTGCCCACATTTCAGCTTTAAGGCTTAAAGTGGAGCTCCACTCATTTTTGTGTTTATTAAAAGTCAGCAGCTTCAAAAAGTGTAGCTGCTGACTTTTAATAAACAGACACTCACCTGTCCCAGGATCTAGTGGTGCACTCACCCCAGCCGTTTTCACCCTGTGTCCTCCCTCGGCAGTGCCAACATCTTTACTATGGGCACCCGGCTGTGACAGCTTGTGGCTTCACGGCCGGGTGCCCATTGTGCATGCACGAGCGGCACTGCGCTCTGTGACTGGTCCCAACATCTTCTGGGACCTGTCATGTGTCACAGAAGACTTCAGGAGAGAAGGGGGCAGGAGAACTTCCGATTCCAATCCCCTAAGGTGACCGGAACAGATGTTGGTAGGGGTATCTGTTAATAATCAGGTACCCGTCCCCCCCCTTCTCCTCCCCAAAAGCAGGAGCTGGGGAGGAAGCCTTAAAGCGGAACTTCCCCTGTTGGGTGGAGTTCTGCTTTAATAAGTGTTATTAAAGGTTTGGCTTTAAAAAAATAAAAATAAAAAACATGTTCTACTTACCTGTTCTGTGCAATGGTTTAGCACAGAACACCACTGATCCTTCTCTTTTCAGGTCCGCCGCCGGCGCTTCTGGTTCCTCCCCCTTGACCAGTGTCCCCAACAGCAAGTCACTTACTTTGGGGGAACTTGTGCAAGCTCGCTTCAACGAAGTGACATCAACCACAGACTTACTATGGGGATTCCACTGTCGCTACCTCCTATGCACCCACCTCCACAGAGAAGCTGCCCCTGACAACTCAGCGTGGGACCGGACCGGCTTTAGAAAAGAGGGGTCTGTGTCTCTATCTAGCTATCTATTTCTTCTTTACATGGCTACCAGTAGATTTAGATGCTGCTAGCATTAGAAAATAAATAGGAAGGTAAATTATATTTTCTTTTTACTACATTTCTTGAGTTGCTTCTTGGTCTAGGCCCAAATGATGTCATACATCCCAGGAGTCTTCGGGGGGGGGGGGGTTCTCAGCTAAGTACACCTGTTGCCTGCATGCCTGAGCCAAGTGAAGATGGATTTTAGAAAGTAAATGCTACATGAATCTGCCCTAGGTCTCCAAACTGCGGCCCGGGGGCCGTATGTGGCCATTTGCTTACCTTAATCAGGCCCTTGGGACACTATTCCTTTTGCAGATACGAGACAGTATTTCTTCTACACTAACAATGGTGCATAATTGCCATCACTGATACCAACAATGGGGCACTACTATTCCTACCACTGACCCCCAAAAATGGGGCACTATTCCTTCCACTGACACCAACTGCAGGGCCCTACTCCTTCCAATGACACCAATGATGGGGCACTATTTCTTCCCCTAATACCAACAATGGGGCGATATTCCTCCCACCATCACCAGTGATGGGGCATTCTTTTTCCCATTGACGCCAGGACATTGTCCTATTACACAGTGGCTACAGTCCGGCCCCCTTAAGGTCTTGAAGGACAGTAAACTGACCCTTTATTCAGAAAGTTTGGAGACCCCTGCTTTAAAGTATAACTAAAGGGCAACATTTTTTTTTTTTCGTTTTGGATAGTGGAAAGGGAGTAAAACACCTATCAGTTTTCATTGCTGTCTGTGCCCCCGTTAGGGAGATTCACCCTCTCTAATTTATTCTGTTAGCCATTTATTAAAAGTGAAAGAAAAAGAAAGTCACAAATTTTGGGTTGTCCCCAGAAAAGTAAGAGAGGGAAAATCTTCCATTGAGGACACTTGTTCTGGTACTCTGGGGGTTCCCAAGAAAATCCCTTAGTTTGCAGAGATTTCCTCTCGCTTCCTGCTTGGCTATGGGACAGGAAATGAAGGGAAATCAGATGACGAAAAAAAAAAAATCTGACAGGGGTTATAATGCCCCGTACACACCATCACTTAAAGCGGGAGTTCACCCATTTATGAAATTTTTTTTTTCTCCCATAAGGTTCCTGCTCGTTCGGTCTAGGGGAATCGGCTATTTGTAGTAAAATATGAGCTGTACTTACCCGTTTTCGAGCTGCATGTTCTTCCGTCGCTTCCGGGTATGGGTCTTCGAGAGCGGGCGTTCCTTCTTGATTGACAGCCTTCCGAGAGGCTTCCGACGGTCGCATCCATCGCGTCACTCGTAGCCGAAAGAAGCCGAACGTCGGTGCGGCTCTATACTGCGCCTGCGCACCGACGTTCGGCTTCTTTCGGAAAATCGTGACGCGATGGATGCGACCGTCGGAAGCCTCTCGGAAGACTGTCAATCAAGAAGGAACGCCCGCTCCCGAAGACCCATACCCGGAAGCGACGGAGAGGATGCGTCTCGTAAACGGGTAAGTACTGCACATATTTTAAAATAAATAGCCGATTCCCCTAGTAAAAACGAGCAGGAATCTAAGGGGGAAAAGTGCCCTCTAAGGGTGAACCCCCGCTTTAATGTGATGAAAAAAAAATGCCGTTTTTAAAAACGTCACTTTAAATGACCGTGTGTGGGGGAAAACGTCGTTTTATGTCTTCTAAAAAACGACCAAAAAAAATTGAAGCATGCTTCAATTTTATGTGTCGTTTTTCAAAACGTCAACTTTTACTTCACAGAAATTGACTGTGTGTAGTAAAAAACGTCGTTTTTTCACCCGCGCATGCCCAGAAGCTACTTATGAAGCGAGCTTCAATGGAAAAAGTGGCGAGAACGTAACCTCGCTTTGCTATTACATTGTGAGAAAAACGATGGTGTGTAGGCAACTTCGTCTTTGAAAATTGAAGTTTCAAAAACGTCATTTTTTACTTCACAGAAAATGTCGTTTTTTTTCATCACATAAAGTGATGGTGTGTACGGGGCATTAGACTCACTTTCCCTATCCAAAAATGAAAAAATAAAAATAAAAAAAATTGTTTATAGTTCTTCTTTAAAGGATCACTAAAATATTTTTATTTTTTTTGCTGAAATGACTGTTTACAGGGTATAGAGACATAAAAGTTAACCGATTCCTTTTAAAAATGATTAAAAATAGATTAAATTCAATCATATAATGTGCCTGTAGTTTCACTTTCTTTTTAAACTGGTTTCATGTTTATGTGAAGTAAAGAGACCCATAGAACAAAAACAAACACATCCAGGGCAGTATTTTGTTTTTAAAATGAATCCGATTGGTTCTGTTAAGTTTTAGACACACAGTAATGACAGCTTAGACTAGTGATGGTGAACCTCGGCACTCCAGATGTTTTGGAACTACATTTCCCATGATGCTCTTGCACTCGGCAGTCTAGTTGAGCATCATGGGAAATGTAGTTCCAAAACATCTGCAGTGCCAAGGTTCGCCACCACTGGCTTAGACCATCGTGAAAAGCTCCCAGTATGATGGTTATAAGGAAACGGACAACCAGGAAGTGTGGAGATCACAGCAGAATTACAGCAACATCAAAGCAAAAACGAGCAATGAGGACATGAAACCAGTACTGCAGTAAGGTAAAGGAAGCTATTTAGCTAAAAAAAAAAAATTTCCTTTAGTGATCCTTTAACCACTTAAGGACCGCCTCCTGCATATATACGTCAGCAGAATGGCACGGCTGGGCATATGTACGTACAGGGACGTCCTGTTCATCTACCCAGCCGTGGACCGCTGTAAACACACACTAGGTGAAACATAACTCCTTCAGCGCCCCCTGTGGTTAACTCCCAAACTGCAACGGTCATTTCCACAATAAACAATGCATTTTAAATGCATTTTTTGCTGTGAAAATGACAATGGTCCCAAAAATGTGTCAAAATTGTCCAAAGTGTACGCCATAATGTCGCAGTCACGAAAAAAAAAAAAAAAAAAAACGCTGATAGCCGCCATTAGTAGTAAAAAAAAAAAAAATTAATAAAAATGCAATAAAACTATCCCCTATTTTGTAAACTCTATACATTTTGCGCAAACCAACCGATAAACACTTATTGCGATTTTTTTTACCAAAAATATGTAGAAGAATACGTATCGGCTTAAACTGAGGAAAAAAAAATTTTTTTTTATATATTTTTGGGGGATATTTATTACAGCAAAAAGTAAAAAATATTGTTTTTTTTTTCAAAATTGTCGCTCTATTTTTGTTTATAGCGCAAAAAATAAAAACCGCAGAGGTGATCAAATACCACCAAAAGAAAGCTCTATTTGTGGGAAAAAAAGGACACCAAATCTGTTTGGGAGCCACGTCGCACGGCCGCGCAATTGTCAGTTAAAGCGACGCAGTGCCGAATCGCAAAAAGGGGCCTGGTCCTTTACCTGCATTTTGGTCCGGGGCTTAAGTGGTTAAAGTGATTGTTAACCCAGATAACACAAACACTACCAGACCCTCTATTAGAGCCTGGCATAGTACATTTCATTAGTCTTTTATGAAAAAAAAAAATTTGTAAATACCTATTTAGAACGATCTTCAGGCTGGTCACATGACTCGCGGCCGCTGTATACATGTGATATGTGGCTTCTGCAGGAGGGCAGAGATCTCCCTCTGATGTCAGCTGGGGAGATCACATGGCCACTCAGCCCCTCCTGCAGTAGCCCTGGAAACCGTCCGAGAGTCACGTGACTGTCCTGAAGATCGCGCTAAATCAGTATTTACAACTTTTTACAAAAGACTAATGCAGTGTGCTATGCTAGGCTATAAGAGGAGGGGCTGGCAGGGAACATTTGGAATTTTATTATTTTTACTAATAGCGGCAGCGGGCAGAGATGGAGTCACGCAGACACGTAGATGACAGGCCGAGAGGAGGGGGGATGAGGGGGCAGAGGAGAGCTGAGAGCGGGGTTGCGTATGACGGGAGGGACGCACGCTGACCACGGTGGTCAGGAATCAGCAGCCCTGACAACCGTGGTCAGTACAGAGAGGGTGATACAGGAAGTGACAGGTTATTTTACAGTTTAGATGAGGGAATATTACAAAGCACAAGCACTGTGCTGTTTATTCTGCTTTAAGGGACCAGGAAATCTATTTTGTTTTTAGTTAACAAACACTTTAACATCACGTTCAACGATTATGGTAAACAGGACAAACAGAGAGGGTGAATCTTCCTAAAGGGGACACAAACAGAAATAAACACTTGACAGGGGTTCTACCCCCTTCCCACTCTCCCTAAAACTAAAAAAGTTCTGTCTTTAGTTACACTTTAAAGCAGGGGTAGGCAACCAGCTGTTGTGGAACTACATTTCCCATGAGGCATTGCAAGGCTGGCAGTTACAATTACTCCCAGGGGCATGATGGGACTTGTAGTTCTGCAACAGCTGGAGGGTTCCAGGTTGCCTAACCCTGCTTTAAGGAATGGAGCTCTCATTCTTGACAAGAGATCCATCACCTAACATTGCTATGGTGGGACATCTGAGCTGACCTTGCATTTTCCTGCAATAGTCATTGCCTGGTCACAGGTTCACTAACCATACAATGCAGGCAGTATCATACTGGACTGTGTGGTAACATGTGAGGCTCCTGGCTCTGGTACTTACCTTGTGGAGTTGCTCCTGGATGATGTGTTTGAGCTCAGTGACTTTCTCAGGTAAAGCCATGGTGACTGTGGAGGTGCTGAGACTTGGAGGATTCTGTTCATCTGCACAGAGCGGCAAAACTCCCGGGAAGGTGCCTGTCACAGCCTGCGTGATTTCTGTCAGGCATCAGCGGGACTACTATAGCCATGAGGACCCTGACAAGCCCCCGTGGTGACGTGTATTGTGTGCGCCGATCCTTGTACACAGAGCTCAGTCATGTTCGTGCCGGTTGTTTCGGATTGGTGTCTCCCTGCAGACAGCACCCTGCTGATGGTAAGGTTGTTGGACAGGGTGACTGCACAGGGCAGCGCCATTTCACTGTCGCTATTTGCCTTTAGTAAATCATCCCCATAGTGTCCTGTTCCCCAGCCGTCATCCTCTTCCCAATTTCTCTGCTAGCTTCTCTCCTCTTTTCAGTGACACTGTATAATGACTATACCCTCTGACCCATCGGTGTTGAATTAAAGTGATAATAAAAGTTTGTTTAAAAAAAAAATATATAACAAACATGTCATACTTACCTGCTCTGTGCAGTGTTTTTTCACAGAGCAGCACCGATCCTCCTCTTCTCGGGTCCCCCACCAGCGCTCCTGCCCCCCCCCACCCAACCAGTTACCCCTAATAGCATGCTGCTTGCTATGAGGCACTGGTGCATGCTTGCTCCCGAGCCCCATCTCTATGCGTCCATAAGACACACAGTGGTTGATTTACTAAAGGAAAATCCACTGTGCATTTGGAAGTGCAGTCACTGTAGATCTGAGGGGAAGATCTGCTGTTTTCTATGATGCAATCATATGCAAGCGAAAATGCTGTTTTTTTTCTCATTGCATGTCCCCCTCAGATTTACAGTGACTGCACTTCCAAGTGCACAGTGGAGTTGCCTTTAGTAAATAAACCAAATAGAGGCGCAGCTCGGCTCCACCCGAGAGAGAGATCCCATCACATCGCTGTATCGAGAGGGGGGCTCAGGTGAGTAATGGGGGAGCAGCACAAAGAATGCATGAAGGGAAAAACCTTCAGCCTTTACAACCACTTTAAGTGGAACTAAAGGTAAAGGGGTTGATTTACAAAAAATTGGACTCTCCAGTTTTAGTAAATCGGCCCGAAACTTTATTTTTAATTTTGGATGGAGTAAAGCTTGATACGCACAATTCCTCCTGAACCAGCCGACATTTAAACATAGTGGGGGTTATTTACTAAAGGAAAATCTACTTTGCACAACAAGTGCAAAGTGCACTTAAAATTGCACTTGCTGTAGATCCAAGGGGGACATGCAAGGAATATAAAAAACAGCATTTTAGCTTGCACATGATTGGATAATAAAATCACCAGAGCTTCCCCTCGTTTCAGATTTACAGCGACTGCACTTCCAAGTGCACTTGTAGTGCAAAGTGCATTTGCCTTTCGTAAATAACCCCCAGTGTGTACAGCTGCCTGTCTGGCTTCTGTCAAACGGTCTTGCTGAAAAAACAGCAAAGTGCACTTGAAATTGCACTTGGAAGTGCAGTCATTGTAAATCTGAAATAAGGGGTAGATCTGAAATGAGGGGAAGCTCTGCTGATTTTATTATCCAATCATGTGCAATCTAAAATGCTTTTTTTCCCTTGCATGTCCCCTTCGGATCTACAGTGACTGCACTTTCAGTGCAATTTCACTTGTATCGTAAAGTGGATTTGCCTTTAGTAAATAACCCCCAGAAAGTGAATATATTTTTACCTGTGTGAATGCAGATATTGTAAGTGTTCTGTAGCTGATTTTTATTTATTTTTTAAACTGTGATTGTGTCTGTCCCAATTTATACAACTTAATAATGTTAATATTTTTTTTAATAATATTTCAGCCTGCAGTATCAGTGGGGAATGTTGGCCAGCTGGCTATTGATTTGATTATTTCAACCTTGAATATGACAAGGGTTGGATACTTCTACACCGACTGTCTGGTACCTATGGTAGGAAACAACCCTTATGCCACCAGCGAAGACAATACAAAGGAACTGAGCACAAATGCAGAAGGTAAGTCCTGAACGGGACTGGAACATCTGATTCTTACCTGTGTGAAAAAGAAACCCCTTCACTGTGTAGTGGATGTTGGGATAAGGATGGATATCCATACAGCCTGCATGCCATCATTTTGAGGATACTAATTCTAGCATATTAGCCAGATTAGAATACGCAATCAGGATTCATTGCAGATGCCTCATATAGAGATGATCAGTAGAATTAATCTGGTTAAAAAGCAAGGGCTAGATTCAGGTAGGGGCGCGCATTGTTACAGCGGCGCAGCGTATCGTATTTACGCTACGCCGCCGTAAGTTAGAGAGGTAAGTGCTGTATTCACAAAGCACTTGCCTCCTAAGTTACGGCGGCGTAGCGTAAATGGGGCCGGCGTAAGCGCGCATAATTCGGATGAGGGTGGAGTGTTTTATGTTAATTCTTGGTGACCCGACGTGATTGACGTTTTTCCGGAACGGCGCATGCGCCGTCCGTGGAATTTCCCAGTGTGCATTGCTCCAAAGTACGCCGCAAGGACGTCATTGGTTTCGACGTGAACGTAAATTACGTCCAGCCCGATTCGCGAACGACTTGCGCAAAGGACGTAAAAAATTTGACTCGGGAACGACGTCCATACTTAACATTGCGTGCGCCTCATAGAAGCAGGAGCAACGCTACGCCGGGAAAGCCTTACGCAAACGACGTAAAAAAATTCCGCCGGGCGCACGTACGTTTGTGAATCGGCGTATCTAGGTCATTTGCATATTCTACGACGGAAGCGCCACCTAGCGGCCAGCATAAGTATGCACCCTAAGATACGACGGTGTAAGAGACTTACGCCAGTCGGATCTTAGCCTAATTCCGGCGTATCTTGCTTTCTGAATACAGAAAGAAGATACGCCGCCGCCGCAGCTTTGAATTTACGCGGCGTATCTATAGATACGCCGGCGTAATTCAATGCTGAATCTAGCCCCAAGTCTCTTCATCCGCAATTATGCATGTTCATGGACTGTGTTTTTCTCTTTTAGTGTATTCACTGCCCTCCAAGCATCTAACAGTTCTCCAGATCCGATCACCATTAATAAAGGTATATGTTCTCCAATGTTTCCAAACTGAATAAAATGTTATTCTGTCTCTTTTACACAATTTAGGACAAATAAAGTGCGTATTAAAAACTATAAAAGTCTGAAGCCTAACTTTCAGAGGTAATCCGTGAACTTACTGGCCAGTCAGTGTACCATTCTTAATGTGGGGAAACAGACAAGTCTAAGCCGTGAAGACATCATCCTAAACTGACATAGGGGGGGTTATGTACTAAAGGCAAATCCACTTTGCACTACAAGTGCAGTCGCTGTAGATCTGAGGGGGACATGCAAGGAAAATAAAAAACAGCTTTTTAGCTTCCACATGATTGGATGATAAAATCAGCAGTGCTTCTCCTCATTTCAGATCTTCCCCTCAGATTTACAGCGACTGTGCACTTGCAGTGCAAAGTGAATTTGCCTTGAGTAAATAACCCCCCCTGGGTCTAGCAAGTAAAAGCAGCGGAAGATGCTGTGTCTCGTGCGCATGTATTTTTCCCCCTCATTATGAAAACAGACTTTTATTATGGTATGTGAATCTACAATTAAACGTATCTTATTTCCCTTTTAAACTTGGAAAGAAAAAATCTAGGTGTTTCCGCCAAGCCTTAACATCCTGGATTAAAAAGTGTGGATTTTCCAAAGTGGTGCTCCTTTCAAGCAGCCATGCCTATCGACGAGATGACCAACAACTTTTTGGGTATGTAAGTGGCTGCAAGTGGAGACTGTTTCTTGTCTTCTTATCTTGCACGGATTGATGACTATAGTGGGGGTAGATTTACTAAAACTGGTGCAGCTGTCCATGATGGCCAATCGATTTCTAACTTGTTCAATTAAAGGGGTTGTAAAGGTACAATTTTTTTTTTTTTCCTAAATAGCTTCCTTCACTTACCTTATCCTTCGATATTGCTTTTAAATGTTATTTCTTCGGAGAAATCCTCACTTCCTGTTCTTCTGTCTGTAACTCCACACAGTAATGCAAGGCTTTCTCCCTGGTCTGGAGTGTCGTGCTTGCCCCCCCCCCTTTGGACTACAGGACAGTCAGGACGCTTTCTACGTTGCAGATAGAGAAAGGAGCTGTGTGTTAGTGGGCGTCCTGACTCTCCTGTAGTTTAAGGGAGGGGGCGAGCACGACACTCCACACCAGTGAGGAAGCCTCGCATTACTGCAGTGTTTCTCAATTCCAGTCCTCGGGCCCCCCCCAACAGGTCAGGTTTTCAGGATTTCCATTATTTTGCACAGGTGATTTGACCAGTTTCACTGCCTTAGTAATCACCACAGCCTTTTCATCTGAGGGAAATCCTGAAAACCTGACCTGTTGGGGGGGCCTGAGGACTGGAATTGAGAAACACTGCATTACTGTGTGGAGTTAGACAGAACTTTGGTAATAAAAATTGGAAGCTGATTGGTTACTATGCAGAGTTTCACCACAGTTTGAACTCTTTAGGTTTAGTAAATAACCCCCAGTGTTTTTAAAGCAGGAGGTCCTCTTTAACCAGAAGCAATCTGTCATTTCTAGGAGTCCATACCGATATTTAGTCACTCCAGCTTTGCAACCATCTGTCACAGATGTGATGAAAGTACTTGAATGGAAGGAAATGGAGAACATTTCTTTATATCCAGGCATTAATGATGAAGAGAAAAAGATGTCTATCCCAGGAGGAGGCTTTACCAAACAGATGTTTGAAGACTGGTAAACCAACCCTTTTTTTTTTTTTTTGCCTGCTGGTATTTAAATGTCATTTCACAAAAATAGCGTCGCTATACCGCTGGGATTGCTGCGGGAATCGGCCGCTAGCTGTGCGGTAATAACCCCCGCTAGCGGCCGATAAAGGGTTAATACCGCCCGCAATGCGCCTCTGCAGAGGCGCATTGCGGGCGGTATTGCAGCGGTTTCCCATTGTTTTAAATGTGAAGGAGCTCCTCTCACCGCTCCAAAGATGCTGCTGACAGGAGATTTTTTTTCTCTCCCACCAGCGCATCGCCTCAGTGTGAAAGCCCTCGGGCTTTCGCATTGAGTAGGCAGTGAAGGAGTTTTTCAGGCAGTATAGCAGCGCTATTTTTAGTGCTGTACCGCCTGAAAAACTCCTCAGTGTGAAAGGGGTCTAACTCTAAATTTTGAGAGTCTCCACAGTGGAAGCACATGCATTATAATGAATAGGCAGAGGGCAGGTGGACCAACCGACAGGACAATTCGGTTGGTCAGTAAGTTGAGCTTGTTTTTGTTTAACCCTGTCATCAGTGTTTTCTTTCTAATTTTGCAGAGCTTAGGTTAAATCTCCTAAGCACGTTTTTTATGAGAGAAGTTTAGCTGTAGCATTTAATGACATTTTATATGTATGCATATATCTATTGATGCATCTCATCTATTTATTGCAGCTCCTCAGAAGACATAAAAATGGCTGTTGTTTTAAAATTCTGTTCAGAAGGTGATAACATTCCTGATGCTTTTGGTCTTCTCAATCACCTCAACAAATGGCTACATCTGATAGAACTTCCAGTAAGTAACCTTTACAGATGGGATACAAAAAGCCATTCTACTTTTTATCCATCTATTTGCAAAACATTCAGATTATGGATCTCATTATTTGTTTTGTCAAACCTAATCCATTAAATCGGGGGTCAGCAACCCGTAGATTGCTGTCTGGACTTGCTGACCCTCCATTCCAGAGCATCAGAGTGAAATGCAGAGGGACTACTTGTAAAGTTGGAGCTGTAGTGCTGTATAAGACGATGCATCCTCTGTAGTGCTGAATTCTGTCCCATGCTGAGTAATACCAACTCCACCTCTTATCCTGGCTAATGGTCTCCGGAGTTGTGCCAGCAAAAGAGATCTTCAGGTCACTGTGAAGCAATGCACTGGACATAATAGCAGGGTTGTGTTGCTTTCCTCCCCCCCCCCCCCCCGCTTTAACCCCTTGGACCCCGTAGAAGCATGCAGAGGAGCCCTATTCACATTAATGGGTCATGATTGTCAGGCGGTAGCACCCACCAAGAGCAACAGGGGGCTTAAGTTCTGCTGCGGCAAGGGTCCTACTGCTGAATGCAACTAAACGCTGATTTACAAGTGCAGCAGGCACTTGTGCGCCTCTGGAAAGCAATACAAGTGTGTTTGACAGGTGGTGAGGAAGCAATATGTTGCCTCCTCACTACCTGATTTAAACCAATGATTGCTGTTCAATGCACACAATTACAACAAAGTAGTTAAAAAAATAAATGAAAATAAAATAATGCACTGTCACTGTACTTATGACAATGGCTGGGAAGGAGTTAACATCAGGGGCAATCAAAGGGTTAACTGTGTGCCTAGCCTGTGCTTTCTCACTGTGGAACACAGGATCAATGCCTTCCCTAATGACAGAACAGAAATCTGCCTTGTTTACATAGGCAGATCGCTGCTCTGGCTCTCTGCCTAATGATCGGCGGGTGCTAGGCAGACATCGAGTATCCGCCATACCTGCACATCAGCGCCCGCTGTGTCTAATCGCAGCGGGGGTGGCACACATGCGCGCCCCAGACCCGGACATGCAAGATCACGTGGCGCTGTGTATATATACAGTCAGTAAA